>NC_038045.1:4555153-4855153 GCF_002211085.1 Panicum hallii | reverse complement strand
TCCGCGCGCGATTCTGAACGCTGGAAAAGATGATGATTCGTCGGTAGTCCAGTCACCCCATCTGCGGCGTCAGGCCGAGCCCGTTGGCGAGGAGCGCGCGTCGGTGGGGCAGCCGGCGGCCGCGGCCTGCAGGAGGAGGGCCGTCGGGGGCGCCATCCGCGCCGCGCGTTGCCTCGCCAGACCTGCAGACCAGCAGCCCCTGCGTGGCCAGGCGAGCACGTAACGCACGCGCGATGGATGCGACGCACGCAGGGCTACAGCGGCAGCGCGAGATGGAGCCGCTGCCTTTTTGTCCGCCGCGTGGCGCGGGCCGCGGCGCTGAGACGCTTTCGGTTTCGGGTACGTGTTCTCTCTTGCCGTGCCTGCGTCGCCCGCCAGACGTACTACGCGCGACCACGGACCCGTGCGCGCGCATCATCATGTCTGCGTAGCCTGTGCGGCGAGACAAGCCGTGACGCGCGGCAATCGCTCAGATACACAAAAAAAAAAGAAAACCATGACACGCGGGCCGACAGCTTGTCGCGCGCACCATCTGGGCCGCGGACTGTTGGGCCGTGGACTAAATTTTTTAAAAAAGGAATAAAAAAATAAAATTCGAAAAATAGGTACCTCCCGCCCAGGATGCGTCCTCCCGCCCATCCAGCGGACGGGAGGTTCCAAAAAAATTTGCAGGCCCCTCCCGAGAACCTCTTTGCGAATAAGGAAAACTTTTTATTCGCGAAGAGGTCCTTGAGGCATCGCGCCCGGCCAGTGGGCGGGAGGCATCCCGTCCGACCAACGGACGGGAGATGCCCATCTACTTAATTTTTATTAATTTTTATTGGAATTTATATTTTACAGACTATTTAAAATTGGACTGTTGGGTCGGGTGCGCCGGTCCCTACCCTCGCCAAGACTCGAATGGCAGGCAGTGTCCTACTTGCTCCATCAATGGGCACTGCAATGCCCTTGGCAGAGGAAAAAGTAATTCTCATTTTTCAACACCATTTCCCTCCACCTTCAATCTTGCCGTTTCAGGCGGCGGTGGAAACCGGTATCAGTAACCACGGCTTGGGCGTCGGCGTAGGGACAAGCCAAAGGTGCCGCCACAGCCAACCCCATACCGCTGGCAACGCTTGTCTGCGTCTCTCCTTGCGAAAATACAAGGGAACGCTACAAATCATACGACCTAACTTACACAAAGTTTCCATCAGTTATACTCCGTCCTTCCATTTTTACAAGGCATAGTATAACATGGCACGGTCATCTAAATAACACTATGACCATTCATTTATCATATACTATATCATTTATGGTTATAAACTTATATGCATGGTAAAGTATATTTGATTACGAATCCAATCACATAAAGTTTACATTATAAAAATAAAAAATTAATAGTAGAATTAATGGTCAAAGATTGCAAAGTTTGAATCTTGATATGCATGTGCGGATGTATCTTATAAAAGTAGATGGAGCATCGGAGGCAAAAATGGAAAAGGCCCGTGAACAATTCAGGTATAATGCATGCATTAGATCTGCACCACTCAAGAGTCAACAAGACCCGTCACCAATCATAGTACTGTAATATCTCTCGAGTCCAATGGACGCACACAGCATTCAAACATTGCGTCTTACATTTCCATTTCCCTCAGGAAGCTCATTACATAGGTAGAGGGACGACTAACAGCATTCTGTTTCTCCTTTTGTCTTCAGCGCGCTTCATATTGGACAACTGTACAAGAAACAAAACATTTAGTGAGAAATTGCACATGGGGGCAAAGATAAAGTGAAGAATGCATATCAAATTCAGGTTATCAACCATATATCAAATTTCGCAATCCTAATTCAACTACCATTTTCAGACTAAGCTGTTCCTATACGTTGCACTATGTTTGTCAAACAATAAAGGTCAATGTATGAAAATTGTCGTTTTCCTAAGCAGTAAGTATTACATACTAAAAGTGTCTAAAAGATCAGGTGCCTGTTTTAATCCTTGACAATGAAGGACATTTCACTGCATTTCAGGAGTAAAATCAGCAATGCTCCTACATGATACGTGCAGTACTGCCGTCCCAACATTTTGTGGCATGCCACCACAACCAATCTTTATGTAGATAACCCTATGTCCACACTAAACCCTTAACTATCTATGGCTTTAACTAAAAGACAGGCGACAACCTCCCCCCTATTACAGGTAATCTCCTTCTAAACCATTAAGTTCAGTTATCGCAGTTTAACCTCATCATATCCCCATAGATATGTTTCGAAGGCAAGCTGCAGCTATGGGCTCATTTCAAATAATATAAGATTTGGGATGAACTTTGCTATTATGTGAGAAACATATAGGATATATCAAAGGCTTCCCATGTATATGTTTATAAGGGCTCACACCTGGCTATATTTTAACTGTTAATGACAAGACTTTTGGATACAATTAAGTTAACCAACTGTAACAATAACTAAATCAATCATCACTTTTGAATGGGCACATAATTTGTCTTTTTTAAGTGCACAAGGCTATACAAAGTACTAGGTTGCTAGCTACATGACAACTTCAGTCCCTTTCTGTAATGACTGAACCAGAAAACTCATAGATAATAAGATAAATGAAATGCTGTGTTCTAACTGTGGACACAAGAAAATCAAAATCACCACAATTTTCAGTTAGTGCAAAGGTACAAGTAATGTTCAGAACTTAGTAGCACAATATCCTACAAAACCTCATTGAGTAACCTAAGTGTAGCACTGCGGACTGCAAAATGTTTACCGTACTAAGTTGCATATCAGAAGCCCTACTAGTGGGGTCAAGAACAGATACAGTATGCTAGCGATGTCATTTGGATTTTGAAGAACATAAGTTGTATATCAGAAGCCCTACTAGTGGGGTCAAGAACAGATAAAGTATGCTAGCGATGTCATTTGGATTTTGAAGAACATAAACTTAAACAGTGAAGAATGTGGCAAACAAAGTGATATCCAAAGGAGTGTTAAACGCCTGTTTCAGGATACAAGTGAAGGTAGAGTTGTACACATAGGAAAAAAACAAATGCATCTCATCTTACAGAATATACAAGTGTCAAGGGTGGGAATTAAAGTATCATGTAACACCCTGCATATAGACTAGAAGAGATCCAAGTTACATGGTTTCCAAATCAAATAAAACGAAAGTGAAATCCAGTTTCTCCTTATTTCGCATAAAAGAAAAGGATTGAGGAAGATAGCGGAGACGAAAAAGTTAAAACTAAACACTAGTCATGGGAAAGCAGAACAGGCCGGGAGTAACAAAAACGCCAAATCTCAGGACCAATCCCAGATTAAACCCTCGATTTAGCAGCGGATCACAGGATTGGGGGATACAAAAACCGAAGCCGCAGCTCCAGAAAGGAATCAAATAATCCAATCCTAGAGACCCCTGCTTGCTAGCGAGCTCAGCCGTCGCAAGGTCGGCGTGACCGAAGTCCGAGAACGAAGCAAAGCTACACCGGCTGCTGCGGATCCATGGGTCGGGGGAGATCTAGGGTTTCCGGCGGCAGGTGGTGCGCGGAGAAGGGGAGGAGGGTTTGGGGGTTTCTACTTTCCTCCCAGTCACAGCCGTCGCACCGTGCCACACGGCAAGAACGCGGAAGAAGAAAAGGAGAACCCGGGCGGGCCCGGCTGGTCCGCTAGTCCAAGTCCTACGTAACCTAACCCCCAGACCGAGAATGCGGTGGGCCTGCGTCATTGTTAGTTTATTGGGCCTCCAAACCAGTGGCAGAGGGCCCGGTATTGCCCGGTATTGCTCGGGCAATACCTCGGCTCGGCCCAGCCCAACTAAAAAAATCTAACCCTATCCGCACGCCGCCCGCTCTGCTCCAGGCTCCCGCGCGCCGCCCGCCCGCACGCCGCGCGCCGCCGCCCGCAGCCCCGCGCGCCGTCGCCATCACGCCGCCGCCCGCCGCCCCGCGCCCCCGCCCCCGGCCGCCCGCACGCCGCCGCCCGCAGCCCCGCGCCCCCGCCCCCGCCCGCCCGCCGCCCGCAGCCCCACCCCCGCCCACCCGCCGCCCGCAGCCCCGCGCCCCCGCCCCGCCCGCCCGCCGCCCGCAGCCCCACCCCCGCCCGCCCGCCGCCCGGCCGCCGCCGCCCGCCTCTGCCTTCTGTTTCTTGGTGACTTGGTTAGTTGGTTTCCTCTTTGGTTTTTACTTTTCATGGCACTGCTAAGAGCCTAAGAGAGTCCGGTCACAGAGATCTAGGATTTGGGAATTTGGGAGCTGTGGCTGTGGTGGCTGTGGCTGCGGCAGGAGCTGCACTGCCAGGAGCCAGGAGTGTCCGCGCCTTTGCCAGTTTGCCTGCAAGTCCGGCTCCAGGCTCCAGCCCGCCTCCGCACATTGGCGCCGCTCCGCCGCCGTCCTTGCCGTCTTGCTGAGTGCCAGCGCCCCGCCGCCATCCTAACCATGGTTGAAAAATAGCAAGGGGAAGAAAAAAATTAACCAAAACGGTATATTTTTACATTATCCAGTGTCTAGACTCTAGGCCTCTAGCAATGTCTAGTAATTTATAGGTATATCTTGAACATTCGCTCTCATTTCAGTCTTATTTTACATTTGCTTGTTGTGAAAAACGTTTAAATTGCGGCATGCATTTTTTTAGCTCGTTGTCTCGGCAATACCTTGATTTTGTCGCGTCCTCCGCTACTGCTCCAAACCATCACTTTCCCTGCTGCTTGCTCAACAAGAGCCCCGGCCCAACATCTATGGCGGCTAACTGCCTCTTCAATTGTTTCTTCTTCTTCTCAAGTTCATTCTCGGAATCTCACGCTCTGAGCACGTGCCACCGGCGTATTGCGGAGCGTCTCACTGACCACAGCGAAGGTAATTAGTAGGCTTTGTGAAAATACCCGGATCGATATAGGGGGAGTTTTGCAAATATTCGGATCTCGATTAGTAATCGCGATGCAAAATAGGGTCCTATTTGTAAATATAAAGGTCCTATTTGTAAAAACAAACTACCTGGTGCCAACAGATAAAAAGGCCGGCGGTGCTGCAGTCGCCGACGAGATGGCGCTGCCGCCGCTCTCCGCGGCTGTGCTATGCCCGTCCCCACGCATCCCGCGCGAAGATCCGTCGAGATCCACCTATCCTAGCCGATGCTTACGGCTTCACGCGCGCTCCTCTTACGTCCTGATCTCCTCCGCGGACGCCGGCGGGCGGCCGCGTCGCCTGAGACGGCGATCGAGGGACCTATAAAGCCCACGCGCACGCACCGATGGCGGCGCCTGGCCTAGCGTTTCCTGATTTCCTTAGTATTGCAGGTGAACTGGGGACGTCTGACGGCAGGATTCAGGTCGATCAGTGTAGCAACTCAAGAAAGCCTGCAACTACCATTTGAGAAATGAAATGCTGGCCTGTAATGACTGGGAGATCAATCAGTTTCCAAGTTGCATTTGTGAGATCTGAACTGGTGAGGGTTCTCCTTCTATCACTATGGATGCGTGTGCAGCTGGCCTTTTAGAATCATGGGAATACAGCCTTGTCTCAAGATGCTGAAATGACATGATGAACAGGCAAGGAGAGGAGGTTTCAGGTTTTTGCAGCCAAACAGTAGTTTCCAGTAAGTCACTAGAGTAAGCAGAGCATGTTTCAAACACTAATTGATGTAGGCACAGAAATGCATCCACACATACCAACACTTAGGGGAAGGAACTGTTTTTTACAGGTGATGGAACACATTACTTTCTTGACCGTTGAAATGTTGTACTTACATAAGTAAAGAATACTTGGGCAGCAGATTGCCGCAAGTTCTTACAGTGTTGAGTTCTCCATAGCGTCGAAAGACTAAGGATACCGTGCAAACAGATGTACAGGAGACACAGTAGTTTCTTTCAAGGTTGCAAACTTATCAAAATATGGATGCAGCACACCATAAGTCATCAGTTAGCACAGCAGTCACCTAGAACGAAAAAGTGATCATCTGATAAGGATCCACCTGGACCTGGTTACTGAACCCTTGGCTCCAATCAACCTTAAACGAAACAAAGCAACATGTATATGCCTGACTGAACACCATCTGGTTTCATTCAGAGATTTGGCAACGATAATTTCCAGAGAGAAAGAAAATAGCCAAATCAGCCAGCATAATATTTTCGTGACCCAAATAATGAAATTTCTCCTTGCAAAGTAGTATGCTTTAAGTTCTCTATAACCCACGAAAGTAAAGTAATGTTTTTACAGGAACCACAACCAGTAGACAAAAGTCTGCATTACAAAAAAAAAAAGCTAAAGTACAAAGAAGCTTGTCAAAGACATCACATGATTTGTCCATGAAGCTTCTTATCAACAATCACTTTACATTCTAAAAGCCCAAAGTGTCTCTTGCACTAACAAAGACATGTTTATTGTTATCACAAAAAACAAAGACAAGCATCTTTAACTTGAATTGACCAATGAACAATTCAATGAATTAGCTACTGATTTCCCTTTTCATGCAAGAACACTTGAATTTGAGTACCTTTTCATTAACAAACAACACTGTATTAGCATTTTGTTTTTTGGTAGTCAGAAATCTACAATGAGCAATGCGGAGGAGCAAGTTCAGATTATAAGTGTTGGATTATATGTATGATTTGATCTGCTCAAAAGTACAAGTTGTGAGAAATATTAATATCCCCCCTAAGATTACTTACCAACGAGATTAGTATCAGCACAATAAACTTACCATTTCTCACCATCCTTTGCAAATCCACTGATACGAATTTCGGATCACTCTCCTTTTACCATATCAGCTTCCTGTAAATTAAAGATTCAGAAGCAACAAAAACATTGATTAGATGGAACTTAAATTCGGCATTTATGAATTGCTTTCAGAGTCCTGAAAAGAATGCACCGAATTCCTTTTGTGATATTTAGGAATCACATTTCTTCAGCTACACATCATATTCGTAAACCAATCATGAGATGTACTTTGAGAAACGATGGTTTTATTATTTGCCAAAATTGCGCATGTATCGATCTGTACAGTACTCACAACATCCAAACAGCTAAAACCAACAAAAGATGCAAACTTTACAACTAAATTGCACAAACTGAGAACATAACTGAAATTGCATTGAACTTCATAGAAATCAAATCCACAGGCCAGATTATGTACTTAAAAATCTGAAAGGCCTAAAACATACGATAATCCATGTGCCAAAGCAAAGGAAAAAACATGAAAATACCATTTCTCAAATCACCACGTGTTAAGAGCTTCCATCACTGAAGCAAATTTATTGACCATTACAGATATATTCCAAGTTTCAAGTCGACCAGGTGCTGCAATCTTTGCAGCTAACGCGTCTGCAGTTGCTAGCAATACCCTACTATGTACAATTGTTTGGTCACACAGAACAGTCAGACATTGACTCCAAGACAAAAGCAAGCTGGGCCTGATCTCTATTTTGGCAAACACACAGCGAGCAATATAGGATGGATTTCATCGAGACATTCTACAAGCTGCCTATGGTACATATTGGAGAGGGTAAATATAACTGATGGTCGCTGGGCTGTTTGCATGATTCACAAAAAGGAAGCAATTTCCATCTGTTGCACTTAGCCAAGCTTCAGCTTCAGACAAGTGAATTCACAACATTCCTTTTTTGATTTCTCATCAAACAATTACCATACAGATCTTTAGCTGACTTGAGATCAGTGTGACAGTTCAGCGGTGTACGTAGAATTCTGTTAGGAAGAATAACCAAATAACTAGAAACAAAGAACCCACACGCAGGCACACATCATATAGCAATAACCACTGTTGTTTGCTGCTTTTGATGCCCCTGCTCGTGGTTACTGAAGCTGATATATCAATAAGGTCTTGGTGGATAGGTACCAGGGTAAGGTGCTGCATAAGATCAATTGAGGCAAATAGGGATCATCTGGTTAGAGCACTGACTAATATCTTGAAAAAGGTGAATTTATCTCTGCTCAGTTGAAACTTACCAGGTGGATACGGGGACTGTGCCTCTGGTGGGAGTGGGTATGGTTGACCATATGGTTGCGGCGGATATGGTTGACCATATGGCTGCGGTGGATACGATGGAGGGTATCCTGCCGAAGGGGGTGGGTATGCTTGCTGCAGAGGTGGTGGATATTCTGTAGTTGTATATGGTGATTGGCTAGGAGTTGGGTAAGCAGAGTATGCAGATGCCGCAGGATATGCTGGAGCAGGTGGATACGAAGGTGGAACCCCAGTGTATGGAACTGCTGATGCTAGTGCTGGTGCTGCGGCTGGTGCTGGGATTGGGACTGGGGCTGGGGCTGGCATTGAAGGTGGAGGAACAGAATGTGTACTTGCTGCACCGATACTTCTACCCATTTTGTTCTTCTGTCAGACATAATAAAGACAATCAGGCACACGCCAGTGCTAAGAAGGCAAAAGGAATAATAAATCAATATCTCACCATTGCCGAGACATCAACATGCATAATGAGCTTCACTTCCCCAGCGGATCTGCAAACTTCCCGCTTTCAGAAAGTTCATAAGACCAGTGCAGTCAAGGTATGTGAGACAGGAGTACCTCATGTTGCGTGTCTGAAGTGGCCATGAGGAATCATCATAGCCATTTGCGAGCACCTTGTGCAGATATACTCTACAAGAAAGCACAGCCAAAGCCAATGGTTACTCACTAAACAGTAACCGCTATTTAACATACTGATGGACGATAAGAGCACAAACCTGCCACTGCCGATGAAGTCATCGTGGGTTAATGTGTTGCTGTTCCAAACGACAACATTCAACTCGCGGAGCCCTTCAATGAGGGGTATATGGAATTTCTCATCGAAAGTTGGGTTTCTTCCCCCATCTGGTATCATTATCACATTTTAGGTTGAAAAAAGAGAAATAGACTAACAGATACAATATAATAAGCATGGTTCTCTAGAGGCCTGCTAGTACGAAAAGATTGGAAGATTCTGGAGGCAAATAATCGACAAGATGAATGTTTTATCATTGTTGGTGATGTCTGATAACTTCATCGCTTGGAGATCAGTCTCATTTATTACAATAACATGTAGTAGCTAAGAACTTTATTGGATCTTGGAACCAAGGGAAGGAGTATATATCAGTTTTCGGAAAACTTCTCTTCCATAGTATAAAATTCAATATCCTAGACTGCACTTAGAGGAAATAGTTCCGGGTCCATTCCAATCGAGCCTCCTATTCCAGCATTAAGATCTTATTGACCTAGAGCTTTAGGTACTGTATTTGTGGCAAAGAAGTAAAAACAAAAAATGTTTGTATGAATTGCTCATAAATGTGTACAACCCAAGATGATTCGGCAATGGCCAGACAAAAAAATGGTGATCGGTTTCAACTTTCAGGGTCCCTAGTTTCTTCATTACTTTAGGTTTTGTTCAAATGAAATTAGTTTTTAAACCATGGAACCACTAACATATACAGCTAGCTTCCAGATAATGATGACACCAAGACACGTAAAAGGAACAAGGGATTTTAGTACCCAAAGCAAGTGCTTCTAGCAGCAGCAGGGTATGTTCATCTCTTCATAATAGTTGTCAGCCATTAATGATTAAAAAAACATAATGGTATCAGAATAGCAAAAGGTTATAATAAAAATCCATACCAAACTGAATTCCTTTTTAATGAAAGGTCCAACATGATAATTTACTATCAAATCAAGAATCAAGCACGTTATGCCGATTCCAGGAAGATGCCAGCTAGGGGTATCTAGCGCATCGACAGGGCATATAACTAGGCACAAAGACGCTATGCACAAAGTTAGATAGAATCAGCCCAGCTGGTCGGCTGTTGGCCTCCGTATCAAAGCTGTGTACCATCAGCGGTATTTGTTCCCTATGGGCCCAAATACAGCTAGCTTGTAAAAATTGTGCAACCCAATTAATTGTGCAAAGAAGTAAAAACAAAAAAAATGATTGTGCAAATTGCTCATAAATGTGTACAACCCAAGATGAATTGACAATCGACGGACAAAAAAATGGTGATCCGTTTCAACTTTCAACGCAAATTGTAGGCATGATTTGCATATACTCATCACTCCCTAGTTTCTTCATTACTTTAAATTTTGTTCAAATGCAATTAGTCTTTAAACCATGGAACCACTAACATAAACAGCTAGCTTCCAGATAATGACGACACCAAGACACGTAAAAGGAACAAGGGATTTTAGTACCCAAAGCTAGTGCTTCTAGCAGCAGCAGGGTATGTTCATCTCTTCATAATAATTGTCAGCCATTAATGATTAAAAAAACATAATGGTATCGGAATAGCAAAAGGTTATAATAAAAATCCATACCAAACTGAATTCCTTTTTAATGAAAGGTCCAACATGATAATTTACTATCAAATCAAGAATCAAGCACGTTATGCCGATTCCAGGAAGATGCCAGCTAGGGGTATCTAGCGCATCGACAGGGCATATAACTAGGCACAAAGACTCTACGCGCAAAGTTAGATAGAATCAGCCCAGCTGGTCGGCTGTTGGCCTCCGTATCAAAGCTGTGTACCATCAGATTTATTTGTTCCCTATGGGCCGAGCTGTGAATTCTCCCATTAGCTATTGTTTTGCTTTGCCGCCTTTTCTTGTTCATTGTTTCACCTTCCTTTGGCCGTTTGTTTTAATTTGGCTGTAATTTTCTAGCTCGGTTTCTTATAAAATGCCCTTATCCCCTATTTTTTTTTTCCTACTGAGTCATGTAATGTAAGGTGACCAGGAGGCAGCAGGCAGCACCCACATCAATATTAACGGGAAGCGGCAGCAGCAGCTGACCCGTTCACCTGCCCACCTACTACGGCCTTGCTGATACCGACAGTTCACATTCAGCCAATGCCTCTGAATCAGACCAATTGAACGAGTATGCCCAATACGTCAATAGGTTGAGCTGAATCAACTGCTGAATTTCCATGCTCGCAGTCTGAATCGGTGTAGCACGTACCCGTTTGAATTTCAGGTTCGGTCGCCCGCAACCACAAGCAGGTCCGTCGTTGACATTGAGAGGAGGAAAAAAAGGAAGGCAACGAACAGAGAGAAGCGGGTACCGACCGGTGCAGGTGCGGGTGCGGAGCTTGGTGGTGGCGTACTCGAGCACGACGTAGGGGTCCTGGCGGGTGAAGAACTCCGTGTCCCGCAGCTTCCGGCACCCGGTGACTGCAGGCAAGCGCAAGGGGAAAAAGTTTTCAACCTAGGTTTCGGCGCCTACAGCTACAGAAGCCGAGGTGGGGCCTGGGGGGGTGTTGCTCGTGGAGCGGCTCACCTCTGACTTCCAGGATCAGCCCGTGGATTGACATGCGGAGCGCGGCCGCCGGCCGGGCTGGCGAGGAGGATGGGGAGGGGCCGCAGGAGGAGGAGGAGGAACGAGCCAAGCCAACAGGGTTGTCGCTGGGCGATGCGAGCACGATGACGAGGGCCCGGCCCCGTGGTGTCTTAAATATAGGACCTTCCTCCTGCTGGGGCACCGCTGCACCCAGGACCTCCTGCCGCGGAAATATAAATTCCCATAAACTTCTCCAGCGGCTGCCATGGCGAGCAGAGAGGAGAGAGCCGCTTGGAAATTTGGATGGATCGTCCCTGCATCTGAGAAGACGCGTGGGCGTGGCCCCCAATCCTCGAGCCGGATCGGTTGCTACTCATCGTCATCGGCGTGTCGTCCCAAAGAGAAGAGGGCAGAGAAAAAGGCAGGATTTAGTTTTGACCCGTCCTGCAGGTCGTTATGAATAAGCAAGCCCTCTGGAGCACGCAGCAGGACCTGACTGACCGTTGGCGACTGAAGAAACAGGGCTAGAGGTGGGCCAAGGCCCAAGGCGCGTCGCCGCATGTGCGTGCAGCAAACCGCTAGCAGTTGCGATCCACGTTCTTGCTTGGATCCGGGTCACGCATTTTTTTTAACTAACATGGCCAGTCAACGGAGCGAAGGCTACGTTACGATCCTCCCCTCCAAGCACTTTTTCCCCGTAATTTCTACGCAGGAGAGGCACGTGTACGCAGAGAGAGATCAGGTTCCAAATACGCCGTCGACCGTTGGTTCCCGCGCGGTTGGTTTGGAAGGGCTTGATTCGCACAACTACCATGGCGCGTACGGGTATCCTCTCTTCTCTTACGATTCTCCAAGACGAATCTGATCCCGCACTGGTTTGTTCGAGGGTACCACACGGTTTCTCGCCATCGAAATCCGAAAGGAATTTCTTCCAAAAAAAAAATTCCGAAAGGAAGCATCGCAACGGCAAGGGAGGACGAACGCATGCTGGATAGGCAACTTGAGCATCGTTGTTGTCCGTTGCAAACGTACGCGCGTCGCAGTTCAACGGGATTGGTGTGGGGGGAGAGAGCAGCAATCGCAGCACACAGCGCCGTCGCCGCACGTAGAAACTACGGGGAGAAGGTGCTCGGAGGGGACGACAGAGGCTGGGCCCGTCTAGGCCGGCGCTCGCATGGCGCAGACAAAGGGGCCGGGATCCCACCTCTCTCCCCCCTCCTCGCTCGAGGGCACCAGCAGAGTGCTGCTGATTGCCTTGTTCCCTCCGCAGCAGTCTATAGTAATTGGTACTGAGATTTCCATAATGGTGCTGGGGAGGTTGCGATGTGCTACTATATGCCACTAGACATGAAAACAATGTTGCAGCAAGGTCGAGTATTGATTCATCTGTGAAAAAAGCATACGTATCAACTGGTCATTTCAATGGAAGATATATTTGTAGTGAATAAAGATTCTGAGCCAATGCAATGACGGAGAAAGAAAAGCTGCATCAAGCCTAGGACTGCAGTTAGGAAGTGTTTTATTGCAGAGTACAACTTGAAACAGCGTTGCATAGCCATCGAAGTTGGAAACGTGCATGGTCGACCATTATTGTGGGCATACATCCAATTGCGTGTCCACTAGAACCACTGAGTGGCCTCTCGAAATAATTGCAGACACAACCTCTTAAGGCTTATATCAGTATATGGGCAACACTACACAGAATACAATGTTACAGTTGCCAAAAGAAATTGATGGCACACAATCCAAAAAAAAAGGGGGCGATAATGCTATAATCTACCTTGTATCTACCTGACCGATATAGTATAACTTAATTCAATAGCCATTACAACAAGATCACATAAAACTGAGTCGGCCTGGTAGTGCTCTGTCAAACGATATTTACAGTCAGCCAAGACTACCACAGGAAAGTGAGTTACCTTCAGTATTACTGTCGCCAATCATTTTTTTTAGCTCTCTACCAGGCTTTGTTGATTGTTGTACAATAGTCCTTACTCATCCCTATCACTAGCACACAAACTCACTCTACAACCCAAAGACAAACCACAAGCAGAAGCTGCAGGCCGAAGGTTATACCAAGGTTATGCTCTCTTTACCGAAAGCTCCTTCCTGCTTAAAATGCCAGCCTCGGCTGTTGGTTTGCGCGCACGTTATTGTGCCTCAGCCTCAGTCCCACTTCCTCTTCTTGATCTTGCAGGACTAGTGCCCTGTCCTGGTCATCTGACCCTATAGTTGCTCCGGATTCGCTTGGTTCAGGTGTGTCCTCACCAAAGTTGTGCAGCCTCCGGCCGATCAGATAGCGGTCATCCCTGATGGAGTTGTGGAGGTTGGTGAACCAGACATGGAATCTCTTGCCACAGAAGAAGAGGGCACTGAAGATCAGGCAGCCTAGCCAGGCAAAGCGGTAGACTGCTGAGTTCACGATGAGAGGGTAGCCCAGCACCGGGAAGATGCCCCTTGCAAGGACGTATGGGACACAGAGAGCAGTAAGGAGCTTGGTGACGATCGGCATTATAATTTCATGGAGGACCCACAGACCCCTTAAACGGGAGAAGCCATCGTCTCTAACTCTCTCAAACTTTGACCTCCAACTTTCATCAACCAAAGGTGCCATCTGATCCAACATAACCTGGAAAATAGTCTCAAAGTAAGTTAATTAACTCAAAACCTCCTCTAGTACAAAACAAGGTTGATAAACAACTGGAAAACAAAAGGCAGGAGCACAAGAATCAGAGTCATCTATAATCTTACCAGCCTAGTCCATATTTTCAAGAATATTAACCCAAGCGCCCAATCCTGGTATAATAGGAAGACGGGGCTCTCATCGATAGGCACTCTCATTGGTACAATGACCAGTAGCTCAAAAAGGAGTCCAATCAAGACAGGAATAACGAAGATCTGGAAGAAAGAAAAAATGCTACCAGTTAGATCTATAACACAAAAGGTACTCAGGAAACTCCTCTTCAGCCAGAGAGCTGCCACAAATTCAAAAGGTGGATAGCAGAAACTTGAAACAGCACAGTTAAGTCCAGAAGATTACCCATATTGACAACAGAACAGAGCTCTTCAAAACAATAGAGCACCACTTGCAGATCTGTTGTACCAGGATTCCTAGTTGCCGCGATCTGGTATAATCAATTGCATATCTGGTTCCAGCTGCTGCGCTCCAGAGAATATAGCACCCAATGCTAAAGGAGAAGAGATCTGGACAAGAGTACCCAAGGGTGTCAGCAAATGTGTTGCACAATTGATCTCGTTATTCATAAACATGAGAAGTTACATAACATCAATTGAGGAAATAGAATAACAAGTAAATTACCGTTGCACTTGATGCCATGTGTGATTGGCAGACGGGGAACAGCCTCAAAAACGAGACGGCCAATCGATATAGGAATAACTATCATTCCAGCATTGAATATTAGTAGTGTCATCCATGCCAGTACAAGCAAGAGCACAATCCGAAGCACAAAGCCGTACCTTCAAAAATGGAAAAAAAATCAGATAATTAAACCATAATTTATGTTGATGTATTCAGAAAAATATGATCAGAACCTCATACACTTGTCAACTTTCTCGAGTATTTGTTATATAGATTGATAAATTACTCAATTATGTTAATAATCTATTTGTAAAATTATGATTCAGAAAACATGTGCAGATAACTGAGCCACAGTTGCATTCAGTTTTTTTTCTATACAAACTCCGTTATCTTCAGAGCTGTTTAGTTCTTTTGATAGTGTAATCTGTGTAGGATTGCATAATGTATGGGGGGAAGACCATGCATACTTATTCTTTACACAAATCTAGAGATTATATAAATACTTACTCTGAGTCTCCCTGATCATCTACATCAGGTTCTTCAGCAACATCATTGGCTTCATTTGCATTTCCCCTGCCATTATCTTCTGCAGCAACATGTTGTATCATGCGTTGTTCAACCTGTGGGGCAATCATTTCCCGCCCACCATGGCCCCTATCTCTTCTTTCTGCCCTGCCATTCCAATTTTCCTGCCCACCGTTTTCTTCAGGTTTTGGCAGTAAGAAATCAGTTAATCCAAGGGCCCAACCAACCGCAGCAAACCAATGGTGCAAAAGAGATTTAATAGTTGCACGAGGCTTGAAGTGCTCAATTGCGAATGGGATGCATATTTGGAACAGAAGGACATCAACTGGAATCTCAGTGAATGGGTCAAATATCCTGCAATTCCGGAGGCAAACACGACTTAAGACTTGAAATTCCAAGTGACCAAAAAAAAATATGTTGTGTAAGCTAACTCACGTGATGTCCAGAGGAAAAATTGAAGGTGCTACTCGCATGGCCAGTTTTACAGGTAAGAAGACCAACATCACAATCAAGCTTCCATACACGGCAACAGACAAAAGAACCCGTCGAGCATGTTTATGCACAGGATCGTCAATCAAGTCCCTAAACGGATTGTAATTTGGATCAGCAGGGTCCCGCAGAAAATAAAGAACTCCATTGCGCAGTACCTAACACAAAAAGGTAAAAAGAATGTCAGACAAATGAGATATAGGAGAATTTAAATGTCTGATTGCAGTTGCTGGAGATATAAAGTGAACTGAGCAATACCCCTCGAAGAAGACTGACAAATATGCTTATTTGGAGCATATACACAATCCCAACTAGCCAATGGATAGAAGAGCTCGCCAAGGGTGACATTGTAAAGAATTCAACTCTCTGAGCAATTGTTGTGCCCAGCATCTTTAGAGTGCAGACATCAAGCCACCAACCACACATAAGAGGAAAGACACCGAGCTCAATCACCAGAAGGAATGCGACTTTGACCATCGTCATGAGATGTTTCATTCCAGCAAAGAACTGCCTGCACAGAGATGGAATGGCCTCTAATATTGTAGCTATACCATAGAGTCTTCCAATGGTAAAACGTTCTCCCCTAGCATATCGAAGTAAAGCCAGTGATCCGATGTACAAAAATACAAGGCAGAAGATGAACATGTATCCAACAGCAAGAGTTGTCAGATCGGAAAGATAAGATGAGCCGATGGTTGTTCCTTTTATCAGACTGCTTTTCCCAGTGCCTTGAATTACACTAAGACCAGTGGCATTTATCTTCAAGGATTGAGTAACAACCTCGATCACATGCCCAATGACACCTTCATTGTTACTATCGGAAGAAAAATTCTTCACAACATTAAGTGCACTCTTCAATGTATCATTAGCTATAGAAATAGCTGTTTCTGTGAAGGGCATCATTTTTGCCAGCATAGGAGTAGAGGCCGAAGAGAAAAACCATGATAGATAGTACAGGACAATCCTTCCCAATGAGAATGGAACAAAGATCACAACAATGAGGAATATAGCATTGCTGGCCAAAACCTGGAGAAAAGACACATTCCTGTCAGTATTTTAAAAATCTAGGACCACAAAAAATCATGTTATTTACTCGCAAAATAAAATGAAGTTAAGACATCGATGATTTTAAAAGCACCAACTGCAATGTTTGAAATTGGATCATAGATGTTGTCGAAAGTTAGGACTATCAAGCTTCTCTCATGCCCCTTTCATTTCATATTTCAGAGAAAAAAAAATCAACAGTAACCAATAAAGCACTTAGAAATAAACTGCCTGCTGAATCAACAGATCGGACATGTCAAGTGGATTGACAAAATATGATATGCATTTATTTAAATTGAAAAGCTGAGTGAGATGGTCTTAAATTATCAACAAGATGATATCCAAACATGCTTATTGAGACTCAATTTCAGTGGGCCCTAATAATAAAGGTTTTGACTACTTATTACTACATATTGGACATTATTAGAAAGCAAAGCAACACAACTCCAAAACTCAAAATAGTCATGCAGACACATTAGTCCTAGAAATAGTGTTGTAGGAAAGAATAGTACTTACTGTTATTGCGTTCTCAACCAAGTGGAAGACAGGGCCTTGCATACCAACAAGTTCGTCAAAAGGAACATCCTCTGCACCATCTGCATCATCCAGACCATCAAGCATCTGCTCAACCTGAGCCTCAAGTCGCTCCAATCGAGCAGCAACATTTTCAGCATTTCTCCTCAGAAGTTCACCAGCACCAATTCCTTGGGCTTCAGCTAATTCATCAATATTTCCATCTGCAGGAACCCTATTATTAGGACCCGCTAACCTCCTGACAGCCCGAGCACCATGCCTTTCACGGCCTCCATCATCCCTCTCAGCATCATGTCCACCAAGCTCACGCAAATGCCTTATGTAGTCCCGTAATGAGGTGGCTCCAAGAAATATAAGGACAATGATAGCTGAGAGAAGGAATCCATGAAGGCAATCACTAAGGATCAACTGAGCACTGATGTGACTCAGGAACAGCCTTTGCGCTTCACCAAGACTTCTCACAAATGTTAACCTCCATATCCAGTAGGTAATGAATGGGATAATCATGAGCCAAACTGAGAGAACAAAGGCAAGCCGGAGTATGAATTGAAACACATGGCATGCTTTCATTCCAACACCAACTATCAGTTCTTGGAAAGGAAGTCTTGTCGGAGCATTTTCAGCGTACACAGGTGAGAAGGAAAATGCATGTTTACAAACCTGCAGTGCACAGATGCGTGGATCAGAAATTATCTAAAGAAACTGGAGTTAAGACAAACAAAACACACCATCCTCTCTGTTTTTTCCCTTGCAATTCAAGCAATTACCACCCAGCCCTAGAGTTTCCAATGGAAGTTGGAACAACCAACAACTAATACCTGTTCACTCATTTACCCTAAACCAAACAAACACCCGAAAGTGAGACGCTTTAAAGATCCAAGAAATTAGTCAAGAGGAGCTTCATTCTGAAAGGACATTAGGCAACTGAAACTAAAAATCAATTGTCAATATCGCATCAATAGTTTCACTGCTAAGCAGCTCATGCAGTTGCAGGTTATCAGAACCATCATGCCTTCCTAAATACAGAAAGCACAACAGCAACGCGGTAGTATGAAATTCCTTTGCTAGCAGAATAATCCATCAAAACTGTCCAGTCAAAATGAATCTGAACCCTAACCCCCTGATTCTAGCAGCTCAAAGGCATAAAAAGCTCAATAATCACAACAGCAAGCAGCACTACAAAATTCCTTTGTTATCAGGATAATCCATCATAACCATCCAGTCAGCATGGTTCTCATCCCTAATCCCCTAACGCAGCTCAAAGCCATAAAAAACCACATGAATTACTAGCTCTACCCACTACCGACGCATATTAACCATGCTCTGCCCCAACCTACATGCCATAGACAAAAAAATCACCCGGAGCACCAGCTCAACATTCAATCGACCGATTCCACCACGCAATCGAACCAATCAAATCCCTAAATCAACAACGCAGCGGCGTCCCCAACCACGGGGGCGGGCGGGGGCACGGTTTTTACCTCGCACTGGCGCGAGTTGCTGTGGTCGAGCCACTGGAGGAGGCAGTCCTGGTGCACGAACTTGATGCTGCCGCTGCAGGCGCACGGGTACCGGAGCGGGTGGCCCTCGTCGCCGCGGTTGCGGCAGATCCGGCACACGTCCCCCTCCTCCTCCTCCTCCTCCTCCTCCTCCTCCTCTCCCCCGGGCGGCGGCCGCGGCTCCTCCGGCAGCTCGCCCGCGGCGGCCCGCTCGGCGATCTCCGCCATGGCTGGCTCGCGGGGGGGCGGCGGCGGCGGGGTCGGCCGCGTGCGATCGATCTCGCGGGGGACGCGGATAGGGGGCGAAGGCGGTGGGGGGAAGTTGCAGGGAAGAAAAAAACGTGGAGATTTCCGGAGCCTCGTTAATGACGCGCTGGTGACGAGGCGGTGGCGGTCGGCTTAACGGGTCTCGATGGGCGGGTCGGAGGAGATCCGGACTTATCAGGAGGGTTCGATCTGTCAAGGTTTCGTATTGGGCTTGGGCCTAGATACAGCCTGCTTTATAACTCTCTGAATCTGATGATGGGCTGCAACAGGTCATCATGGGCTAGCCCTCTAGTTGTATTGTAAGTTCCCACTCTCTCGCATAGAAAATTAGAAATAATAATAGAGCAACTCTAATCGCTCCCATGGAAGTTTTATTTCTTCGCAAATGAGGTATCACATAGGCAAATATAGTGGCATGGTTTTTGAATTTTGAAAAAAAAATGAGTTCTATTTAGATGAAACTTGGTTCACACGGTTTGCAATACAGTGAAGGTATTCCACACATCTCTTGAGGGTTAAGAGTTTTATTCATCTAATCCCGTATGCCATGTCCAAATAAACGCTTCCATGTCACGCTGAATTAAATATTATGATTGTCTCTGAAGTAAAAATAATTAAACTTGCATTGTAGCGGTTGTTTTTCTTCAAAATTTCATTCCACCTCGAATGATATGACAACCTTGAAAACAGTAAAATGAAACTAGTACTTACAAACTACCTCACAATCTCTCGTCGAAATAAACGGGCCCTTAACAAGACAAGACGAACTAGCTCGGTACCCAAGCAAGATTTAACCAGCTAAGGCCTTGTTCGGTTATCTCCGAATGAGGGCCCATCCCACCTGTATCCTTACAAAAAAAGTCCGTTCGGTTTGGACTGGCCCGGCAACGAAACAGGCTGGTAACGGCCATTTCCCCGCCTCCACGGCCCGGAAGACTTCCCCACGTTCAACTCAGCCGGATTTTATCCTGCCGACGCGACGGACGGACGCACGCGAGCGAGAGCGAGGCCGACGACGCACGCCCTAGCGCGAGTAGGCAACCCTATTTCAAATCCTGGGCTGAAATGGATGGTGACCAAGATCGAGTGTGATACCTGGATCCACTTGATCCTGGCCAAGGTTGGAGGTTGGTCCGGACTTAAACTTGAAGAACCCAACGAGGCCTAAGTCAGAATACATTGTAGCAATAATTTTGAACGTGGACCACACACAGGGTTCCACTTCCGTTTCATCCATGCAACAGCCCTAGAGCAGCATCACGCATGCAACTAGCCAGCTAAGAACAGTAGATTAGTAGAATCACTGAGGCCAACAACAACAACAACAAAAAAAGAGAACCGCAGTGGTCACCCAAGTCTGATCTATTTCAGGTCAGAAAATTTCGAGCTCTCGTTGCTCAAAACTGCTCCAAACTTTCCAGCCTGACGACCTGTCAGCGTTCTTGTAGCCACAGTGACCCCCATTTCCTCCCTACGGCTACATCTCGGCGTCGGAATTGTTCCTGCCGGTGCCGGCCGCGGTGAGCGGTGGGCCGCCGCGCCTGCCACGGGCGCAGGGATGAGGCTGCTCGCCTCGCTGCCACCCTTGCCTACCCGGAAAAGGGAACGACCCGGCGGCCGAGGCTTACGGCGGCTCTCGCTAGAATCTTTAGGCCGCCAGTGGCCGATCCAGTGGCGCTCGCTCAGTGCCACTGTTGCTGGTGCTGGACAGGCAGGCTCAGCGGCCGGGCCTGGACGCCGCGGGCGGCTGCTGCCTGCAGCGGTGGCCCAGCTGCCCCAGTGGGAATCCTGATGATGCTGCGGCGGCGGCGTCGGCGTCGGCGTCGGCCCGGGCGGTGGCGTACGGCGGCGCCCAATTATTGCCGCCGTTGGGCCAGCGCATGTGTGCCGCTGCCGCGCCTCCACTGCTGCCGACCTGGCCCTGCGCGATCGGTCAGGTGCTGCCGGGTCGGTCAGTGTTCACAGGAAAGGAAACCGAGCGAACGATCGAGATCGATCGCAGCAGATTAGCACGATCTTTCTCTCACGGCGTGATTGGATCTTGTGGAGGTTTACTGTGAGAGCCGATCGGTGGTCGTACGGGCAACGTACCATCTGGAGCATGTGCCCGGTGTCATCCCTGCCGCCGGTGCGGGGGTGGTGAGCGTGATCGTCGGCCAGGGGGAGGAGCCGGAACGTGCACGGAGTCGGGGAAGGTATGGTGCGGATGCTCCCGTGAGGGTAGCCGGCGCCCGTCTCCTCGTCCTCCTCCGGCAGGGCGAGCTGGTTTCCCGGCATGGAAACACTTTCAGTGTCAGTGTCCGAGAGAGTTCAGTCAGGTGAATCAATGGACATTAGCAAGCTCATCAGCGTGGTTTATTCACCGTCAGGGTCATCGTCCTCTGCCTGCTCGGCGCGGTGTTGAACGCATCCACGGCGACGGTGGAAGAAGGGTCGCCGCCGGCGCAGCCCAGGCTGAGCTCGAGGTCGAGCTCACCGCCCCAAGCTGCACTCACAAAGATAGTCTGGGGTCAGGATCAGAAACACCTGAAACTATGGTTGGAGATTTTATTTGTGCGATCAAGGGGAAAAAAGACCAAGAATATGACTCACATTGCACTTGGAGCTCCTCATCGTACGTCTGGGGCTCAAAGTTGGTCACTGCCTCCTTGCCGTAGCACTTGATGGCAGCCTTGTCATAAGCCCTGATTAGCATGGCAAAAAATCAGAAACTGTCACACGCTAACAAAGCAATTCTGCAACAGTCAGTGCCGCATAACAGAAATGCAGAGGAGTGCAGCGAGCAAACATACTGGGCAGCCTCCATCTCCGTGTCATAGAGGCCAAGGTACACGTACCTGCAATGACAAGGAAGTCAAGCCAAAGTTTCTCAAATGAAGTTCAGGATTTTGCAGTAATCGTTCGGTATTATTACTTCTTGCCCATGAGCTGGCCGATCCTGGCCTCCCACTTGCCGCACTTGTGCTGAGTGACTCCCCGGAACCTGGAGCTCCCCCTGACGAAGCCGGCGCCCTGCCGCCGGAGCACCTGGACGAACTCCTCCTTGCTGAAGTTCTTCATCTGGCAATGCCATGGCAAGAGCAGAATCACGCAGTGGGAGAGATGCAGAAGAACAGAGCACGCAGCTCCCTGTTACGCTACTGTTCGTGATGACCTCTGATCTGATCAGCGATCACCTTCTTTATCTCATCCGTGTAGTCACTCAGGGTGAAGTTGATGTCTGCGTTCACGCCGCGGAACTTGATTGCAGCTTGGTCATAGGCCCTGGAAGACCAGAGAACAAAGTGTATTCAAATCAAAATCACATATTTCCTCTTTTTTTGAAAGATAAAAAATCTGCAGAATTTTTATTAACCTTGCAGCAGCCTGTGCAGTGTCAAATCCACCTAAAAAAAGAGAGAAGGAAGTCAAAAACCGCATCATGCTACTAAGTTTCAGTGCTCGAATGGACAGGAACTCACCCAAGTACACCTGCTTCCCACAGTCCCTGCCAATCAGAGCGCAAACATGAGAGAGAGGAATGAACATGAAATGGAACAGGAGATTGGAGATCGCGCAGCAGAGCTACTCGCAATGGCTGTGTATGTCTCTATCTTTATCACGGCCAGCTGCGAAGGGGAGCGCGCGCATAGGTGCAGGGGACTGACCAGATGTGGGACTCCCACCGGCCGGTGCGGCGGTAGAAGGTGACGCCGCGGTACTGCGAGCTCCGGGACCGCGGCCCGCGGCGGCTCTTCCTCGACGCCGACCGTGCCCACTGGTCAGCGGCCGACGCCGCGGCCACGTGGCACTGCTCCGGTGCCGGCGCCGGCGCCGGCGCGGCGGGCGCCACGGTGGCCGGGAAGAACTGCTGGGTGACGGCGGCGGCCGTCCTGGTCGGCACCCCGGGCACCGGCAAGCCAAAGATCATCCTTGTGCCTTCTTCCGGCCGCCGGTCAGCCTGCAGCTCGTCCTCCGCCACGGCGCGTGCAATGCCGTCGACGGCGCCGTGGAAGGATCTCTTGGTGGCTGCCATGGCCGTGCGTGCTGCCAGGTACAGTCACAGATACACACAAGCACACGGCGTTCACGGCTCGAGGCTCTCTCTATGTGATGGAATGCATCATTGGAACTTTTCCTTTTGTGCAGTTAGATGATATGATACCAGCTGATCAGCTTCTCTCTCTCTCTCTCTCTCTTCTCTCTCTCTCACTGTGCGAGAGAGAGATGTGTGTGTGTATGTGTGTTGAACACTAGCACTTCGTTGCGGTCTGTCAAAGAATCTGCAGGCATCAAGGGAAGGCTAAGGAAAGGGAAAGATTTCTGAGCAGGCTATCACCTCATGTCACGCGTCTCCTTTTTATGGGGTTGGAAGGATGGAGAACACCAGTCCAGCCACAGGCGAGAGGGACCGCTCCCACGCACCACCCTCCTCCTCTATCTGTCTACCTATGTGCTTTGGCCTTGTCACCTATAACCATCACCCATCACATCTGTCTCTTCATGGTGCACATTTACATACCACTTGCTTGTACGTGTGTACATGCATGTCAGCACGTACATCCAATGCCAATTTATTCCAAACTGAACACGCACCCTATACACATATATCATTTTCTTAATTAATTCAGAAAAACAATAAATTTCCACATTTACTCGCAGGGAACCGTCACCTTTCAAGTCTAGAACTCCAGACGGTAACATTGACGATTTCTCATCTTGAAAAGGAGGCTTCATTGGTCAAATGGAGACTAGGGTCGTGGTATCAGAAACCCAACCAAAACCCAGTGCATGCAGTAGTGGCTGGCAAGCAAGGACTACTCATGGTCATGGGATGGCCAGTAGGGGGAGCGGTGCTGAGATTAGGTCGTAGGTTCCTGGCATTCGGCCAACACTAGTGCCTGCCTATTCCGATGTAACCTGGCCCCTTTGTCCGCATTCACTTCGCTGCGTGCGTAGCGTAAAGGCCCCCACCTTCCACCCCGCGCTCGCCCCCGATCTCTTTCTTGCTTGCGCCGGTGAAAGTGGCCGGGCCGGCCGGCTTTCAATACCGGCGCAAGGCCGGCCATGTGTTCGCCTCTGCGTGTGCAAATGCAGTGGCAGATGGCATCATCATCTCCTTCCTCCTATCTACCTCCGGCTCCGAGTCCCACGTTAACCGGATCGAAAGGCACCATCATGCGCCGTGCATGGCGTGTCCGCGCGCCATTAATTGCGTGGTCCAAGTGTCCGTGGACTGACTTATTATTATTATTATTCTTATACTTGAATTGTCTAGCTTATTCTTGTCGATAGCATTTAAAAACGTTTTGCAGAAAAAAAATAGAAAACGACAAGAATGTGAGTTTACTATATGGTAACAACAAGCTATTTCATACAATATATATGCTTTGCTTTCCATGATAGGAAGATATTTTTTTAAATTATACAGCAGAATTCAGACACTTACAACACGCGTATACTCGTCCGTACGATGGAGGTCGAATGTTTGTTCGGATCAAAAGAGGAACCTGGTTATTTTCTTTTTAATGAGGCAAGTGGTTGAGATATTTCTTTTCCGCTTCAATGTGTTTCTGCCGTTGTGAATGCGACGGGGCTGCAACTACGTTTGACTGGAGAAAGTTCCATAGGAGGAGGATCTTGTGTCCTTGCCCGGTTGCCCCTTTAGTTTAATTTTGGTTGGTGCAGCATTGTTTTAAATCTGGTTGTTGCAGCATTGTTGCAATGCTAAGGAAGCATAATCTTTGCTTCTGTTATCTTAATTTTTGTCAGTGTTAGCACTTGGCAATCCTATTGGATGTTTGGTATGTTACTACGAGGATACCGTAGATGATTGATACTCCCTCCCTCCAATCTAAATAACCGATATTTGGGCCGCATGCAGTAATCATTCCAAACTTTGCTTACAAATTAGTGCCTCGTCTGTTTCAAAAAAAATTCCTCTAAGAAAAACAAATTGGTGCCTTGCATTCATGTTTTAATGTTTTATGTTAGAAAATGGTATGAGTACAATTTTATCAAAAAAGTTGTTCCATAGAAGTAAACTTTTGCCATGTCTCACAAATATCAGCAGCCAAAGCTTTTCCATGTGTGGATCATGTCAATGCCCAAAACTTCATTTTATTTGTGATTGGAGGGACTATTTTGTATTCTATCCTTGTGTCAGAACTGCCACATTAAAAAGACAATCACTACACGACGCTAGACGCTCTAGATGGAAGTGTCTTGGATGTATATGCGTTGCCAAACAAAAGCAGGGAATGCTTCTTTAGGCAGGAGTTGAGGTAAACAGGTAAGATTGCTTGCGGATGAATTGTCCAACCAACATGGATAGCCTGAGATAGATTACTGTGCTTGAAGAGTGACAACAGTTGGTGCCATGCTCTTTACATGACAATCCAAGATCATGAGCTAGAAGATTGATGAACAAGCAGGTGGCTGGCTCAATGCCCTACCAAATTACAGACAAAAAAAATACCACTTGGGATACCAAATTGCTCAATCCATCACAATCCCTGTCCACAGACCAAAGTTGTTGGGATTCTTATATTGCTGTTCCAAAACCAAAGGCAACCCTGAAGGCTCATTTGGGATGTTAATGTTTACCTTGAGAAGTCAACATTGTGGTAGGTGCCCCGAGTTATGTCCTCCCCAAAAGCAAAAAAAGGGGGCTACTGTAGCCCAAAGGGGCCAAGATGAAAGGCAAGACCAGAAAGAGATCTAGAATACAATCATATCAGGCAGGGCATGCCTTACTGCCATGAACTCCCCTTACCCTTTTCGCAGTGAAAGCCTTCCTCAAAAAAGCCAAGCACGATTAACGCGAGAGTGGCGCAGCACAGGGATTGCGAGATGAAGAAAGTGACCGCGAGTAAGAACGGGTAAAAGGGCAGTCGTATGGCCTGTATTTTTACCGTGCGTGAGAGAGGCGGATGCTTTTATTTTGCTGGATCTCCGAGCAGTGCCGGTGTGTCCATCCATCATCATGAACAGCTGGGGAAGAGGGGGTAGGGAACCAAATGCGAGCAAGCAGAGTATTTCCATAAGAGGCCAATCCACGAGTACCTTGTAGGTCCTTGCTCCTCCTTTTCTTGCCTCCACTGCTCGTGCTCTCCCTCTCTCTCGTTCACTCTCTCTCTCCTCTGTCTGTCTTCCCTTGAGGCGACTGGCAAGGGTGTCGCTGCAGGGCAGCCCGAGTTAACTGCTCATCAATCACAGCCAGCGCCAACAGTCACTTCAATCCCATTTCAGTTCTGCCCGTGCTTAGATATTCGGAATAGAATGGTAAAAATCTCTGCCCCAAGAACTAGTAGACGCTACCAAAAGATCAAATCTCCCCTTTTGAAAATGTGCAAGCATGCCAGGTTCCAGGAAGAAATTTTGTCCAAACGGTTGTTCCCAAGTTATTTTCGGAAGGATTTCGTTGGATCCGCGGCTCCGGATCAGCTGCCCCGCGAATCAGATCCTGCTCGAGCAGTCGAACTGGAACGTGGAGAGGACCAGGCACTTAAGCCGGGGAGCAGCGCGCCTTTACGCTCCCCCCTGCCACGAGATGCGAGGGGGGAATCGAGGGCGGCGAAGGGAGGAGCTCCCGGGAAGTAGCCAATGCAACAGTACGGAGGAGCCCCCCTCTCCTTTACTTGTGCCACCAAACCCGGGGTTCCCACATGGGTGCATTTGGAACAAAGTTGAATTCGGGCACTATTTGATCTTGACAGTGATGGTACCTGATTCGGGAGATGCAGAGGCTGGTCCAAAGTCTCGAGTTAGGGACAATGTGCAGCTCCACAGAGCTTGCCAAACCTGAAACAGAAGAGGGATCTGCAGGTCTGAGATGACATCAAGCATTTAAATTGGTCGGTTCAAGTACATAGTGCAGGATTTGAATTAAGATTCATTCGGTTCGGTTAACCGAACCAAATGTCAGCATGGATTGTTCCATGAAATGGTTTAGTGAGAAACGAAGTAAAGCACTCATGATATTCAGACCAAATCAATTTATGAAATAGTCGAATTCAGATGCCATCTGGACGACCAACGGCAGCCCACAAGGAAAAGGAAGATGAGATCCTTCGATATTCCCCAGTGAAGAAATGAGCCCCAAAACGTTCCCATCAAAAGCACCAAAATATCGTTGCCTCCTGTGATGGAGGTGACACCAAACGATCAGATTCAGAAAATGACACACTCTGCCAGTTGCTACTCTGCTCTTCGATGTATACCCTTTTGATGAAAGGAGACAGAGAGGAGAGCCCACTCATTACCATTTTTTTTTTACAAACTGCGTTGGATCTTGGAAACCGGCATTTCCCGCTTTCCAGGGCAGCACTCATTGGAGTTCTCACGTGGTGTGTTGGGTCTGTTGGACCAAACATCTTTCAGCAAAATAGTTCGAGGCCTGACGCGCGTTTGCAGCCACCAGCATGAGTACTATGTTTTGCACCAAAGACGAGCAAATTGGTCACAGAAAACAGAGAAACTCCTTGAATGCCTTTGAAAATTGCTATCCGTATGAGAAGGTTTGACTGGCCTGCAGTTGCTCGCCTACCTCTTTCTGTTTGATATCTTTCGCTGTCGAAGATCATGAGATATCTACAATTCAGGGCGTTCCCTGTCGTCCCCTATGTTCAGTCCACAACTGTGTCACTCTGCAAAACGTTGAATGAGATTTTAGTTACACCTTCAATCTTACAGTGCTCATGAAAAGCCCAAGCAACTAGCTAAGTGTTGCTGATTTGCTACCACCACCATCCAGGAACTAGACACATTAACGAAATGATGCATGTAGCAATCAATAGACTTTGTGGAAAGTACCAGATCACACTGGAGCAGCACTATGCACTTTGAACCAGTTACAGAGGATAATAAGCATGCCAAATGGAATCATGTGCGTTCAACTTTTGAGGTCCTCCCATGCCGCGCAACCTCAGCATCCTACAGGGGCATCGATAGAGGGCAGCAGCCAGGAAAAAAGTGACAAAGAGAACAATGAACAACAGTTAGGGGAGGGCCAACAAGGACACAGGAATATGCTTCTTTTTTTCTTTCGAGGAACGGGAATATGTTTCCCATGTCCATGGATGACAAGAATGCCTGTACATTACAGTGGCACCAAATAGACCAACAAAAGCGACCATTTTATCAGCAAGAAACTCTGAAGAACTCTGAAATCCCAAAACAATGTATTAACAATCAGATTCAGGTATGCTCCTGTGCAGTTATGTTAAGGGAGACTAGCAATCCAACTTCGAACTGCTGGAAAACAGTTAAGCACACGTGCGAGCGCGCGCACAAGTGTCATAGCATTCCCCTAGAAACTAAAATTGCATACTATCTGAAATACACTTTAATATTGTTTTTCTGAAGGCTCGAGTGCATACGTTTTTTTTCCAGAATTTCAAAGCCTACATTTTATCAGCAAGAAACTCTGAAGAACTCTGAAATCCCAAAACAATGTATTAACAATCAGATTCAGGTATGTTCCTGTGCAGTTATGTTAAGGGCACAGGCCAAGGTCAAAGGAAACTAGAAATCCAACTTCGAACTGCTGAAAAACTGCGAGCAACTCCAGCAAACCCTCTAAACAGCCCACTATCTCACGTTTAGAGGGTTAAAAAAAGATGCACTCCAATAGACCCTCCACTAGACCCTCTATTTTGAAGAGATCTCCAGATCCCCTCCTCCACCCTCCACTCCTAGGTGGTCTCTAGGGAGACCTCTATTATAAATTAGAAATAAGGGCAGTTACTGAAGTTGAAGCAAATTTGAAAGCCCTTAAAAAATAGAATCAGCCCTATTTAGCATTCAGAGAGTTTGATTTAGGGTCTATTGTTGGAACTGCTCTAAGCGCACACGCAACAAGTGCCATAGCATTGCCTTAGAAACTAAAAATGCATACTATCTGAAATACACTTTAATATTGTTTTGCTGAAGGCTCGATTGCAACTGAATACATTTTTTTCCAGAACTGCAAATTTCAAATCCTACATTTGTAGGGAGCAATACACAAGAGGCAGGCGCCGTACCTCAAAGGCTCGGACCACCGCCAATCTCGAAGATAGTATTCAAACCGCTGTCTCATGGACCAGATCGTTCCCTGGAAACGCCAACTATGTCAAGATCAATGATGATGTAGCGGTATATTAAACCCGTCAAATTAATACAGTCGACAGCGGCATTTCATCGAATGCTTCGCGCACAATCAGGGACCATCAGGCGATGGAAGAGAAGAGCACCTGCGGCCCTGCGCCGGAGGGAAGCGGCTCGAGCTCCACGCGATCCCGCGGCTCCGGGACCGCCTCCGCCGCCAGTACTCGACCGTGGCCGTGGAGCCTGGAACTGAATATGGCCGGAGAGTTGCCACCGCCGCAGTCGCAGAAATGCAGAATCGCTGTGAGTTTGAAATGAGGAAAATAAAAAATAAAAATAAAACCGCTTCTGCATGGGCACAAGCCCAGAGCGTAAAAGCCTATAACTGGGCCCATAGAGAAGCAAAGCCCAACGTTTCTTTCTTTCAAAAAACACAAAACAAGAAATAAAGCCCAACGTGGCCTGCTTCACTTCTCTCCGGCTCGTCCCAGCGGAAAGACGACGCCGTGCGTCAGGGACTCAGGGGGCCACCTGCGCTACGACCGCCGACCGCGATGGAAGCCGGAGGCGGCGGACTTGAGGAGGAAGAGCAGGTGATGAGCGAGGTGCACCTGGGCTGCCCGCCACACTTCTCCAGCCTCCACGTCTCCCGCTTCAGCTTCTCCTCACGGCCCCTAGGTACCAGCAGGCAGCAGCTCCCGCTCCTTGCGCGCATTTCACCGTACAACTTCCCTGCAATACCTCGTGGTGTCAACCGAGGTGAGATTGTTGGGATACGGCATGATTTGTACTGCCCTAAACTTTGGTTCGGTGTTTTCAGGGGCATCTGGGGACGACGACGGCGATGGAAGCGGCGGGAGCGTGCTGATCGCGGCGACGAGCGATTCCTGTAAGTGAGGGGGTCTGTAGTCTGTGTCTCTGTGAGAGTGAATATTTTATTGCGGTGGTTGATGGTGTCGTAGAGGTTGATTTGATGTATATGTGTTCGAATTTCTCGTTGTGGTGACATGATGATTGGCAATGTTTGGAAGGTGGTTCGCCTGATGCCGTTGCCGTGGATAAGGATGGGGATCTCGTTCTTGACCGGAGGAGAAGAAATAAACATGGTACATCAATTTCTGATTTCTGCACAATGTGTTGATGTGATTGGCGAGCTGCTCATTTAAGCTTTCTTGGACTGCAGCTAGAAGTGACTACCATCTGCTCACCATTCAGCATGGTGTTACCAGCTCGCTTAAGAGCGTTGGCCTTCAGGTTAGAGAATGTTGATGGTGCTTATTGAACGTGTGGTCCTTTTCTTTCATGTACTCGTGTGATTCAATGGTGATATTAGTTTGCAGGTTTGGAAAGCTGCCTTACTATTAGCTGACTTTGTTTTGCACAAAAGCTTCACATCGTCCAACTTTGATGGTGTTACTGCCATAGAGGTTGGTGCTGGAACAGGTGATAATTCATGATTTTGTATGAATCCAGTGGATTGGGGTTTCAGTGCTACAGTACCTTTCTTGGTCTGTTACTTGTTGAAACACTCTACAAGTCCACTGCATGATCTGTCCCTAACTCAGCAATGTTTCTCAGGTTTGGTAGGGTTGGTATTAGCTCGAGTTGCTGGAAGGATTTTCATTACAGGTACTTGTGACTCCTTTATAGTCCAATTTGGTAGAGTTGTTTGCTTCCCATTTTACTCATTAAATAAACTCCATGTTCCATATCAACCTAACGTGTATGGTAGTTTGATCCTTTTGGCTTCTGTTTGGCAAATAGTTTTGATTGAGATATCCAATCTCGAGATATAAAAATTTATTTGGAATAAGAACTTCAATACAATGTGGGAGTATGATTCCAATTGTGATCATTATTACTTGGTTACTTTCACAAAATATTAATATCATTTAAAAAGAGAATATTTGGGTCATTTGCACTGTTGAAATGTTAATCCCTGTTAGTACTTATTGCTCTCATGACTTTAGCCAAAACAAAATATCTGAATGTTGGGTTGATATGACATGACTTGATGAATTCATGGTTATCTTTTTGAAGTAAAATAATTCATAGTTACAACTTGTGCATTTTATGATATAATTTTAGTTCCCTCCAGTAACTATACCCAAGTACATTTGATATGCGATTTTCTTTTCATGTTTTGCCACTTTGCTGTCTTTAGTCCTTATAAAATTTATTTATCAATGGGAATGAACAGATAGAGGTGCTGATATCCTAGATAATTGTTTGGCAAATGCCCATATCAACTCCAGTATGCTAAAGTTTGATGAAGCTAAAGTTTGTGTACGGGAACTGGACTGGAAAGTGTCATGGCCTCCACCCGTGGGTACATATGATCCTTCTGATCCAAGGTTTTCCTTACACCAATTGATCTCGCTTTCATCACTATTCATGATGCACCAGAAAACAGTGATCCATAAGCAGCATATTTAAGTGGACACTGAATATCAGATCATGTGTTGGTTGACCACTAACTATTTATGAACAAAATATTCCACACTGTGCTGTGCATTGTATTTTCCATACAGTAGAACACATGATATGATCATATGAGTTTAATTGTGTAAGTTAGATGTACTAGCACCATCACACAGGCAAACTGAGTAGATGTAAAATTGATCGCAGAAGCAAAAGGCTAACATCATGTGTGATGGGCATGGGCTGCAAATTGACATGGAATTTACAGAGTTCATGGTGTAAATGAAGGCACCTTACTTCTGACCTGCATGCAGCTTAATCATTGGGGGCTTTTAGCTCTAGGGAATGGGAGCCTTTCCAGCACAGCAGCACTTGAGTTGCTACATATGTTATATTCATTTATATTTGATAGTCACAAGATGACTGGAGTAAGCCCCGGTGGACAGATTAAACCCAGGGCAGAAGCATCCTTTACAATGTAGTGATCCCATGGGTTGGCTACCAAAGGATAGCTGATACAATTATTATGAACCACTGAATCCGACATGCTCTTGGGAAAGGGTGTGCTCAGGGAGGTTGTCCACCCAATACAGTATTTTGTGCACAAACATTAGATGGAGTTTTCCAACTCCTCTATATAATCTTCCTTTTGCTTTATTTCAGTTTTGGTAAACATTTCTTTGGCACTGGGCTCAAGTCACATGTTCTTTGTGCAGTTTAAGGTACTTATGGTCTGCAAATGATATTGAGGAGGCTGAGAAAGCTACAGTCCTGTTTGCCGCAGATGTTATCTACAGTGATGATCTCACTGATTTGTTCTTTGACACAGTGAAGAAACTGATGTCAAGTGGTGCTAAGAAGGTATCATCGTATCCTGCATATATACTATTCAGTTCCAAGGTCTTGAGTTAATATGCTTCCCCGAATGAGTGTTTGAAAAAATGGATGACTCAAGGTTCGTCTTTGTATTATGTAGGTGCTGTACCTGGCCCTGGAGAAGAGATACAACTTCAGTCTGGACGATCTAGACGTTGTGGCCAATGGTTACGCTCACTTCCGAAGTTTCTTCGCAACTCAAGAAGGTAAATTGTTTTGCAAAAAAATTCTGCTTATAGCTAACACAATCATCTAAGGCATCTGTATCTTTTCCTTTCACCCCATGCATCTGCAGAACACAGGGATGCACCTGACGGAGATAAACCAAGTCTCGTTGGAAAGCAGATAGATCTCGCAGAGGTTCCTCAGTATATCAGAGAATATGAGAGGGGAAAGGATTTGGAGATTTGGGAGATCGAGTACAGTCCAGAACAGGAACTGCAGTAACTTGTGCAGAAGCCGTCGACTCTTGTTCCATGCTATAGTAGACGACATGAACAAGAGAACGGTGTAGCTTAAAAATTCATATCATCGAGGCAGTACATCCAGAAATATCGTTTGCGGTTGTTCTTTCACTCGCCTATTCCAGCAGTAACTCTATCATTATTTGCAAATGCAGTCTGTAAATGGCATTGCAGGCAGCTCGTCTTACTTCCATGCGTCCGCTCCAATCAGAACCAGTACGAGTAGACGATCCAGGCGAAGATGGTCCAGAAGAGCACATTGAAGAGTATTACCTGCACCGAAAAAAGATCGACCGTGAACATGCGAATATGCATCTGTTTTGGCTGATCGGCGCCGTGGCGCTGCGAGTCGTGATGGACGCGTACCGGCAAAGGCGGGGCGGGGACGGCGCCGTCGCCGGGCCTGGGCCCGAGGAGCGGCGCCGCCGTGGAGGGCGCCTCGACGTGCACCGTGCAGGACACGTCGGTGCCGTCGGACGACGAGCTGCTTGAGCTGCAGGACCTCGGGAGCGGCGACGGGTGGAACGCTGGGTCCCACCAGTGCTCCTGCTGCCCGAACGGCGGGGGCGGCGAACAGGGCGTGTGGCAGTGGTCCGCCGGCGGGCAGTGGCAGTGGTGGTCGTGGTGCATGGCGGCTGGGAGCCCGGCCGGAGGAACCCAAAGCCTTGGCGCCGCCGCTGGTTGGTGGGGGATGGCCGGAGGTAGATCGCGTCGCGTTGGGGTCGATCGGGGTCCGTCGCGCGGCGTGCGGGCTGCCCCGGCGCGTTAATAAGGAAAAAAAAAACCCGAAGGTTGCGTTTATCGGATTCCTTAGAAATTTATCGAGTTTACTATTTTTCTTTTGAATAAAATTTAGAGAAAAAATCCCTCAAACCATAGACAAAATAATCTAGATTATCTCCAAACAATCAAACATGAAGAAATAAGACATCATAATGTATAGAAATGAGAAAATATATGGACTAGGAGGATGGACTACGAGGAAGGGGTGGACACATATTCGAAATTACCGAATTTTTTTGAAAAACCGGTCACCATCAATAAACATGATTATCAGTTTTCTCATTTTTCTTTCGCAGAGAAAATTTTTCCCGTCGCCAATTATGTAGTGGATGGATTGTGCCACGCGTGCGCGGTCTTTGGATCACGAATTCATGATGTCGGAGATTTTTATTTTGAATCTGTTTGAATTTGGTACGATACGTCGTATTTTGAATCTGTTTGAACTTGGCCTTTTATCGGTCATGTAAATCCTGATTGCTGCAAAACCAAAAGAAAAAAAAACTGATTGCTGCACAAACTGTACATGCACAACATGGGAGGAGAGTAATTGAATTCACCCGATTCACTATACCCACTACATTCGTAAACTAAACTTGAGCTCAATTTGCAAGCAATGTTTGTATTTCCTATCAACAATTCAACATCATCAGATGCGCGTGCGCTGGTCGTGTCCGCTCGAATCAGAAGAAGCACCCGTAGAAGACGAGACCCGCGACGACGATGGCGAAGAGCAAGACGAAGGCCACAGCCTGCACGCACCGCCAAGGAACAAGCACACCGAGTTAGCCATTCGAACGCTAGCTGCAAACTGACAGATCGACCGTCTCTGAGCTCGAGAGAGGATGCGTACGTACCGCGGGGGATGAGCCGCCGGCGTCGGGCCTGGGCGTGTTCTCGAGGAGCGGAGCCGCGGCACCGTCCGACGTCGAGGACATTGGCGGCACCTCGACGCGCACCGTACCTGTAGGGGCTGCGTTCCGGCGCCGGCGCCGTCCGAGTCCGACGAGCTGCTGGTGAAGAAGCCGCTCGACTCTGGGAGAAGCGCCGGGTGGACGAACATTGTCGGAAGCGGCGGCGGCAGTAGGCGTAGCAGTGGCGCTGTTAGAACCGCCTAATTTAATATCATTTTAAGCGAAACCGTCGGTTTTTATTATGAAGATGAGAGCTAACATGTGCTCGCACAAATAGCGCGCCACGGGTTAACCTACATGTAAACTACCAAGAACCAACTTAACTTTTCACCGAAAATAATATTAAATCCGGTAGTCCCGGTACGTGCTCCAACATATGCCCAAGATAATGCACATGCACATACCGTCACAAGCTCATACGTTGCCAATGATCCACAAGAGCAAGTTTTAATACAAAGTTAAGCCACTAACCATTACAACATTAATATAAGGGAAGGTTCCAAATCTGAAATTTAAAAGTTCAAATAAGGGATACAAGCCTCGGGCTCACAAATAACATTAGAAAGAGATAAAAACCATAGAGTTCAATGTTTATCATGATAATCCCAAGTACGATGCGCAGCGGAAAATATAACGATAAAGAATAATGGCGTCTTGCTCAAGGACATCATTAACCGCGTTGGCCTACTCCTCGCCCGTGCCGGATTCGGCGGGGTAGAAATGGCCAAATACCACTTCCGGCTCACCTGCAACACTATAATATAGCAACATGAGTACAAAGGTACTCGCAAGACTTACGCGAATAATTAATAATCAAGGAGTATGCATATGAAAGCTCATAAAGAGGCTTTAGGGTTAAGTAATATTAGTTAAGCATGAGCTCCCTAACTCCACACCCAGCTTCCTAGCATTTTAATTAATTTGCCCAGCCCACCTCAAGTAAGTTTTAGTTAATTAAATTAACCAATCCCTAAACATCAACAAGAGGTAACGAGTAACCAACCACATGACCAAAACTTCTACGAAAAATTCGTAGGATAAAGAGCTTGCTCATAACCGAGAGCGCGGCAATTCGAATTGATTCAATAACCTTGCAAGGGTGTACATCTTTACCCACACGACACAAGAACCATGCGACTCACCCAACCGATCACGTTGGGCAAGAGGGTACTCGCATCAACCTTTCCCGATAAGTTGTAACCGTTGAACATCACGCCTAACTTGCGTAGAGAGTTACCTAGGTCCACCGGGGACACCCCTAAGCCTCTCTACAAAGCTCTATGGCCACGCATCTAGGACCGTGCATCAACGATTAGAACTAGAGGGTAATCGGTTTATCCACCCCATGAATGGATATGTGGTAGTACGATAAGTGCTCAATTTCCAAGGTCATCCACGGACGGTCCTTAACCAATTCGAGCGGACTATTCCTCCGAGACTCCTTTCCCTAGGCCCTACCTTTCGCTCGAATTAAGACATAACCATCTCGCTAACCTCCTTTTCCCAAACCTCCGACAATCAACGAATAAGCATGAATATATTAGGAGTAGTGTAGTGAACAAGGTAACCCTATTCCAATGTATCTTACAAGTTTAAAAGCTAACTCTAAGCATGACTAAACCTTTGCTAGATCCTTTAGTTGCTATTACCCGTGACAAGGACATGAGAGCGAAAACAAGGAAGGTCATGACAAGTAAATAGGATCGACGATGCAATAATTAAACATATAAAATATACATATATGCCCATTGAGATAACTAAGTCTAATCAAGTTAAAAAGGGTCAAGGGATCATGCTTAGCTGCTTGCCTTGGTTCTCTTGTTGCTCCACAACACACTCGGCTCCCGGCTCGGTCTCAACGGTCTCGGTGGGCTCAACGGGTGCGTCCTCCGGCGTCTCGGTCACTATAATGCATGAATGGGATGTATGCATTAGGATGATGCCAATGATATGAAAATGAGATGACATGCAATGGCATGGCAATAGAAGAAAAATGTCACTCCAACATGAAAGCAATACGACCATGGCATAACAAGCTCCATTACTACTTTTAAATTCTAGGACCGAGGCGAACTTTGCTTAACAAGGCATCTAGCAAGCATAAATCATGATTTAAATTGGGCACACAGGAGATCTCAAAATAAACTTATGAGACTTGAAATTGCCTCAAAAACATCTTTGTGGAATTACTTATGTCATTTATAATTTTCAGCCGCTAGACTCAAGTTAAATCTTAAAAGGTACTCAAAGTATCTCTATAAATTCTTAAAGAATTACTGGAGACAGAAGACATGATAACAAAGTAACAAAAGTGGTTTCATCATTTTATCAATTTTCAATCAAAAGTTACACAATAAACAATTTTGTAGGCAGAATTTAAGTAAACACATTAAAACTCTAGCAAACAGCATGAAAACACTTGCACCAACTGTATCATCATCTAGAACTTTCAGCAAGGATCCTAACAAAGCTTGGTTTAGCATTTTTGGATCATCACAAAATAAGTTAAGCATTTAACTAGGTTTAGCAATAACAAATTATAACTCATGGCACAGAACTTTACAATGCTTAAACTTAATTTTTCTAAATAGATCTATCATAGAGGAGTCAAACAAATCTAGTTTCACAATTTTTGGAGACCCATAACATTTTCTATGCAATTTACAAAAAATAGCATGAAATGACAAAAAGAAAAAAAGGGCGGCAAGCGCTAGATCCACCCGGATCCAGTGCCCCTGGGCGCCGACAGGCGGGCCCAGGCGACCAGCGCGTGACCCAGGAGAAGTCAAGGCGGCCAGCAGGCGGAGGAGCGGAAGGGGGCGCGAACGGGCGGGGGCGGCGCGCGCGCGAGCAGCACGGTGCAACGGCGGTGCTCGCCCGCGGCACGGGCGAGCGGGGCGAGGCAGTGAGCGGCGGCGCTGCGGAGCATGGCGGCGGCGGAGGAAGGAGCGCATCGGGGAGGAGCTGCGGGCGGAGGGGGAAGCGGCGGGCGGCCGGAATCGATCGAGGAGTGGGAGGAGGTGGTGTGGGCGCGGGCAATCGGGGCGAGGCTCACCGGCGGCAGCGGGTGGCGGCGGCCGGCGGAAGGAAGAGGAAGAGGCGTTCGGTGGCGCTAGGGTTGGAGAGGAGAAGGAGAACGAGCGCGTTTGAAGCGGGGAGGGGAAGAGAGAGCGGCGGGCGCGCAAGGTAAATCTCGCCCCGGGCCGCGTTGGCCAACCGGCGGGCGCGAAGCGATGCTCGCCGCGCGGCCAGCCAACAGGCGGGCGCGGAGGCACGGGGAAGACGAAGTGGGCGGCTGACGCACGGGCCCAGGCGCGCGGGGAGAGAGAGGAGAGGCTGACGGGTGGGGCCGGGAGGAAAGAAAATATCCAAAAACAAAAAGTTCAACTTCAAAAATCTAAAAATGGTACTTTCCGAGCTCCAAAATTCGCCAAAATTTTACCAGAGCTAGATCTCACTACCAATAACATAATGCAATAAAAAACACTCAAAAAGCCTTCAAAAATTGCCCACAATAATTCATCCAAAACTGCAGTTTTCAAACTTTCCAAGAATTTTATGGCTCGTGAGAGACATCTAAAAATTGACAAAAAATATCGCCAAATCACTATTTGAAATCTAGTATTTGAATAAAATCTTTGGGTGAATAGTTACATAGCAAAATTTGAACTTGCTTCACAACTTACACTTAGATCACATAAGAAAATGGATGATCACTAGGTAATTAAATGCATATGATGCTCCTTGATGCTTGGATGATGCTCATGATGATGTTTTTAAATTTTTATCCATGTGGTTTTAAACTTTGGGTCGTGACAGGCGCGCCGGCTGGCAGTGGCAGTGATGGTGCGGCATCTGTGCCAGGAACAAACGAAGAGTAGTCTTGACCCTTGAGAAGCTGAGATGCGATCAACGCGCGGCTGGCGGCTTGTTGTTGGCCGGCTGGACCGCGGCATTGGAGATTTTATTGACGCGTCGAGACGCGATGGCGATGGGCGTGCTCTTCCTGTCTCGGCGTCGGAGTCCGATCGAGTGGCCGGACTGGAAGACGCCATGTCGTTGGTGTCGGACTCGGACGCGCTGGGCCTGGCCTCGGGAAGACGGGAATAGGCGGCATAGGGCTCCAGAAACCATCCTGCTCGCGCGCGGACGACACGCACGGACATGGGTGTCGCACCGGGGACATTCGTGCGTGTTCGTGGGTGTCGCACCGGGGACATTCGAGCGGCCGGACTGGAAGACGCCATGTCGTTGGTGTCGGACTCGGACGCGCTGGGCCTGGCCTCGGGAAGACGGGAACAGGCGTACAGCATAGGGCTCCAGAAACCATCCTGCTCGCGCGCGGACGACACGCACGGACATGGGTGTCGCACGAGGGACATTCGTGCGTGTCCGTGGGTGTCGCACCGGGGACATTCGAGCGGCCGGACTGGAAGACGCCATGTCGTTGGTGTCGGACTCGGACGCGCTAGGCCTAGCCTCGGGAAGACGGGAACAGGCGAACAGCATAGGGCTCCAGAAACCATCCTGCTCGCGCGCGCACGACACGCACGGACATGGGTGTCGCACCGGGGACATTCGTACGTGCTTGGGTAGCTGCGTGGTGCGTGCCAGGGATCGAACAAGGGGAAAGTCGTTGGACTTCTCAATGTTCGGCAGCCTGCAGCAAGTGGGCCGCTGTGGATGCTGTAGAGGCTGCTGCAGCTCAAGTGGGCCCCGGCCCACCTAAAGATGCGTGTATATAAAAATTATTCAAGAGTCGGCTGCTAAAAAAATATATAAAAAATATTTATATAACCATCGAACAGCTATGTAAATTTCCGACATTCAAATTAAAGATGCTTGAAATCATAAGACACCTTATTAATATATTCTTTTACGCTTTTGATGAATTCTATGCCATATTTAATGTATTGAATATTTTATATGAAGTTGGACTACTCTAACCCAAAATACTGGGTACGTAGAGGAGCGGTAAGACCATATATATAACTTGTACATTCTTGGGATATAATTTGACCTCCGTCCACCCAAGTACATTACACATTCAGTTTTCTTTTCATGTTTTGCCACTTTGCTATGTTCAGTATTTGCAAAAATTTATCACTCATCAATAATGTAAATCCTGATCGGTGCACGAACTTTACAGGCACAACATGGGAGGAGATCAGGAGAGAGCGTAATTGCTTTCACAATATTTAGTACAAATCAGTCAATCACTATCACTATATTCCTAAACTAAACTTGATCTCAATTCCCGCAAGCAGTGTTTGTATTTGCAGCGACCAGAGCGTGTCGTGTCCGCTCGAATCAGAAGAAGCGCCCGTAGAAGACAAGCCCGGCGAAGAAGATCAAGACGAAGGCCACAAGCCTGCACCGCCAAGAAACAAGCAAACCGAGTCAGTCCTCCGAGCGCAACTAACTGCAGGCTGGCAGATCGATTGATCGAGCTCGAGAGAGAGTGCGTTCGTACCGCGGGGGACGAGCCGGCGTCGTCGGGCCTGGGCGTGGGCTCGAGGAGCGGCGCCGCGCCGTCCGACGTCGAGGACACTGGCGGCACCTCGACGCGCACCTGTAGGGGCTGCGTTCCGGCGCCGTCGTCGTCGGAGCCCGACGAGCTGCTGCTGCTGAAGAAGAAGCTGCTCGACCCCGGGAGAAGCGCCGGGTGGATGTGGCAGTGGCAATGGTAGCGGTGCGCCATGTTCGAGGAAGAGTCCCCTCCTGCTCGCATGGCAGGAGGGCGTGGTCCATCGGTGGACAGTAGCAAAGATGATCCATGGTAGAGCTGGTATAGATTAGGGATTTCTGTAGGTGGGCCGGCAGATTGGTACGTGCTCTCCCGCGGACTGTGGCTTCAGGGATTCTTATCGGAAACGACGCCCAGTTTAAGGTGTCTTCATGTGGATATTGTTTTCCTGTGAATATTGTTGTTGCGGTTTTCTTGTAGCCGGCTTCGTTGCGTGGGTGTTTGTTGTGGTGTGACTTTTGTGATTTTTTTTTCACCTTCTCTATCGATATATTGGCCGGCAGTTTGACCTACCAGCTTCCGTAAAAAAAAAAAAGGACGCCGCGCGCGGTTTTCGGCAGTAGATTGGAAACTTAGCGGCTCTGAATTTCTGATCGCTCTGCCGATGCGGCATCGGATCGGACTTGCAAGCATGGCCGCATAATAAGTTCATGGGTATTGGATTATATTATACTATAGAATGTATGTCCAAATAAAATGAAAAGCTACATGTCTGCAGAACTAGATTAAAGCTACTATTGTGGTTCTTAACTTGGCCGCAATGTCGAATTATCATCAAATCATAAGAAAAAAAACTAAAACGGTAAAATGGAGCTAAGATAGGAGCGTCCGAACACGTGAAAATATTGGACACCTCGTTGGTTCCGGAAGGGCGTGTGGCACCATCTTCTCCGGTTTCTAAAAGCCATCCTCTAAGTAATTATTTCGCTCTTGCTGCTCCCGGCCATCCCCTCCTCGTCATGCTTCCAGAGCACGCTGCCTCCTTTTCCAGCGCCCTGCCCGCCCCCGCACCTGCTCCCCACGCGCTTCAACGATAGGACGGCCCTGGCTGGTGAGAAGGGCGGCGGTGGAGGCCACCAGTGATCCCATCGCGATATGGAGAAGTAGGGGCGCGCCCAGCGCACACGGCGCGGCGCTCGCGCTCCCCTCCGATGGCGAGCCGCTCTGGCAAGAAGGGTGGCGATGGCTCGAGTAGGGTGGAGGAGAAGGGAGCACCCTCACGCACACACGCTCGACATGCGTGGCTCTTCTCCTCCCTGCGCTGCCTCGAGACGCCCCGGTCGGCGATGTGGCGAGCCCCCAAGGCGTATGTGCGAGCGGCAGTGTGTGAGGGCGTCCGCGCAAGCTTCGAGGCGGCGGCACACGAGGCCGGCGGCGAGCTTCGGGCCGACAGCGAGAGATCCAGGGGTGGCGAGGGCCTATGGTGTTGCAGTAGATTTTTTTAATATTGTAATGGTTGATTCGAGATGTTGGGGTCGAGATTCATGTTGCTATGGATTGTCCTTGCGGTTTGATTTTGTCGAGGCAGTTTTTTTTATATTGCACCGTATGAATTTGATGTATGCGTTTTCAGTAGTATTTTTTATATTGCAAGCATGTATTCTTGATGCTGATGGACCTGACGTCAGCGTCAGCGACGTCCGATCAGATGAACAAAATGACTAGGATGACCGCCGCCACCACGAGGCCGGCGAGCCCTATGGCGCATAATACCCAGCCCTGCACCAAAATAAAAGGAAAACAAATTAAAAGTCATGCCCGGGCGATCGATTGGATTACGACGCGCGCGGTCGTTCAAAAAGAAAAAGGAAAGAAATAAAGAAGGCACGCGTACCGCGTAACCGCGCTCCGAGCTGTCTTCGGCGTCGACTGGCTTGGGCTTAGGCTTGGGCACGAGGAGCGGCGCCGCCCGGCGACGGCCGCGCCGGGCGGCTACTTCTGGTGGAGGACGAGGTGGAGCTGGAGAACACCGCCGGGTTGTACATGACAGGGACAAAGGTGGACGCCGAGCAGTCGCCGTGGCACGCCACCGCGCAGTGCCCAACCATGGTCGCCGATCGTGGCCTGAACTTCTTCGCCGGCCGCCGCGGGCCGCTACTCGGGAGGATTATGACCTTCGGCCGTAGTAGATTGCACCGCCGCGTAGCTGAGGTCTTTGGATTTGTAGGAGAGCTAGAGTTTGTAGGAGGCCGTAAGCCCGGAACGAACGTCCAGGAAAACCGGATTCGAATTGGGTGGCCCGTCAGGACCCGATTCCCTTTCCACGGGCGTCGCGTGCTGGACCATTCAGGGAAGCGCAGCCCACCATGCAAGTCTGGGCTGGGCTGGCTCGTGGGCTCGTGGGTCGCCAAGAATTGCCACTTTGATGATTTGGGAATTTTTTAAAAAAAGGGTTAAAAAATTAAATTTAAAAAAGCGTGCCGATTTGGAAAATTTCCAAAAATGGTTACCTCCCGCCCATCCAACGGGCGGGAGGTGCCAAATCTTTTTTCAGGCCCCTCCCGAGGGCCTCTTCACGAATAAGAAACATTTTTATTCGTGAAGAGGCCCCTCCCGCGGCGGCAAAGGCATCCCGCCCGCCCAACAGGCGGGAGGTGCCTAACAGTGCGGATTTATGTCTTTCTTATTTTTTATTTGAATTTATATTTTACAAACTATTTAAAATTCATACTTTTTTTCAAATACAAGATTTATTCGCCATACTCTTTTGTATACATATAAAATTTTAGTTCAATTTTACGAAGAAGATTACGGTATCTAAAACTCGTACGAAGATGGTTAAGCGATAACGTTTTGCAACGTAGAATCCAAATATTACGATAGTATGATACATCAAGCCATTAAAAATAAAATAGTATGATAAAAAAATAGTTTAAATATACAGAGTCCACCAAATCTTGAGTATGTACTCCGCCTGTCCCGGTCCTCGCGCTCTCTTGTTCCTCTCCCCTAGTCCTAGGCCGTCGGCGCATGTGCTCCTCAGAGTACGTGAGTGCATCTGGAGCATGGTGAGGACGAGGCGGAGGAGGCGCCGGTGTGAACGGGTCATCCTGGATCTGCAGAGGTGGAGCGTCATACGTCTGGGAGGAGCCAATGATGTCTGGCCCGGCGCCGCCGCCCTCCAACTCCGGTACACGTACTCCACGGTCAAACAACGTGAGTAATAGGAAGTAGAGTAATATTGTTATCGATTTTTTTAAAAAAAGATTTAATAATTGAAGTTGCGAAAGATGTACCGCACCACGTTGCGATTGATCACGGTACAAGGGATACATGTCCGAGATGGTCGGCGGGTGCTGATGCTCCGCGTTATCAATATGTGAAAGAGTGACGTACGGACGCATGCGAGTGAGGTACCAGCGGAGGTATGCGCTGTAAGACGCCTCTGTGTGTGGCTGCGGCTCGTCCCACACATGGTCAGGTGCGTCTAGCCACGCTTCTACGTACTCCTGCAGCTTGACAACCCAGTTGACTTCGTTGCCATGATATCCCCTGCGCGAATATCTGTTGCAAATATTTGGAAGACAATATTATTTCATGATAACGGTTATATAATTAATAGAAAATGAGTTATCACAAACTTACTCGTGTACGCTGCGCGGCACGGCCTGAAACGCTCGGGGTAGGAGAGGGAAGTGTTGTCGTCGCCCGAACTGCCTCATCACTCGCTCGACGCAGTACGGCTCCACGACAATATCGAACACTAGGTTCGCCTTTGTGAGCCAGTACGCCTCGTCACGCGTGCACAGGGAGGACAACCTGTACGGCGCACGTGTGTGGACAGCCGCAGCGGTGTACGGGGTCCAGATGACATCCTGTGGCCGCAACCGATCAAATTCGGACACGAACTACGGGTATGCTTTTCGGACCTGCCGATGTGCGGGTATGCTTTTCGGACCTGCCGATGTGCGGGTATGCTTTTCGGACCTGCCGATGTACCCAGCTCAGCTGCAAAATTACACAAATGCATTGGTACTATGCATATACATAAATGTGCAACAGTAAATTAAAGAGCTTACCCGTCGATCATAGATTTATGACGCACTAAACACTCACAGTGTGTATCTCTTGATTAATCCTTAATCGCTCATTAACCAGTTGCATAGGGATTCAAATGTCCTCTCGTGCGGTCTGGTAATTCCTCTGACCGCACAGTTGAATTCCCTTAAATCTACCTCATTCGGCCCATAAATCACATTTCCTTCTCCGTAATATATACTAAAAGTACCCTTCTCGGAAGACATATCTGTCAATTATTAATAAACTAGTTATACTGCATATTAATACACAATGACCCTAAGTTTCAGCGATTCCCAAATTATATTTTCCAGATTCTAAACTATTCAGAATATAAATTATACTAAAAACAATTAAAAATACTAAAAACTGTTCAAAATATAACTACCCTAAGAAATATTTCCTAGATTATAATTATTTTTAAGTAATTATACGACTAGAACGAGAATATATCTCGAAACCGACGTGTGAATAGGGCTTCGCCGCTTTCTCTCCTTCCTTTTTTTTTCTGGTTTTTGCTGAATAAAATGAGAATTTAGGGGGCAGGTAGGGGCTTATATAGGGGGAGGGGAACCTCCCGCCCGTCCAACGGGCGGGATGCCCCTCCGCACTGTAGGGGCCCCGCACCTCCCGGGATACCTCCGCAGCCGCGTCAAGGGTCTCTTCGCGAATAAGAAAAGTTTCATATTCGCGAAGAGACCCTCGGGAGGGGCCTTGAAAAAGATTTGGCACTTCCCGCCCGTTGGATGGGCGGGAGGTGCCCGGCCCCACGTCTCCCGTCCGTTGGTTGGGCGGGAGGTACCCCTTTTTAAAAATTTTCCAAATCAGCGCCCTTTTCAAATTTAATTTTTTAACCCCTTTTTTAAAAAATTCGATGATTTGGGTCCGTTTTTTGTCAACTCAATGGATTACAAGAAGGCCATCCTGGGTGCGCGGCCCGCGACGCGCAAGGATGGGCTGGGCTGGCTTGTGGGCTCGTGGCCCAGGAGAATGAAACGCGAGCAGAGAAGGGACACGATCTGTACTGTATCTGTATGCATCACACGACGATCTGTACTGTATCTGTATGCATCACACGACGTAGAGGCCGGAACCGTCTCCTCAATTCTAAACCTTGGGCGACGGGTCGACGAGGCAGACGCTCCGGCGAGACCCAGCTTCTTCTCGCAGATTGCCGAGCAGCCTCATCTGCCGAGACTTCTCCGGAAGATGCTCGAGCGATGTCCACAGTGTCCAGAGTTTTGGAAGCAACAGGGTACCTGATCGAGTTCGTCGAGACTTCTGAACTTGGACGGGAACCGAACCGTATACGGACAAAAGCTTCGCTTTGACAGGAACTGAACCGTATATGGACAAAAGCTTCGCCATCCCTAGCGTCCCGTTTGGGTCGCCAGCTCCAGAAGCACAAGCGTGCCGCAACTGCTGGGCTCGTATAAAGCCAGGGGATGTTTCGTTTTCCTCTCGATTTCCAGCGCTACCTGCCTGCAATCCTGCAAGTTTTCACACAGCTTCGTCTAGATTTTTTTATGGGCACAGGCCACAGTGCACTTAGTGATGGATGGTGGGTCAACTTCACTATCATTTCTCTAATCAAATGGATGAAGGGTCCACTGATATGCTATGGTACCGACCTGCTCCTTCAGCAATGAACATGGGCGGACAAAGGTGAAGATACCTTGATGCTTTGTTCTTTTCCCAGCATAAAAAAAGAAAGGAATGCTGCAACTGCCCCTCATCCATTGGGGATCAGAACTCTTTGTTCAAGGTTTGCCACTTTGATGATTTGAGGCTTTTTCCATGATTCCAGCAGCTCATGAGATCACACCACTTTGGAGCTCTATTTTCTCTCTCTAATCTATTAGTGTGCCTTTTCAGATAAAAATCCAGGGCTTGGTTTTTCTGCATGCCTCTTGTGTCCTGTACTAGCTGAGTCCTGGTTCAAGGCGTACAGGCAGGGGCTACCAGTGGAGTGCCCTGGCAGAGAACCTGTTGCCGAAGAGTGCAGCATCTGGTGTCCTTGCTCACCGCACATGCAGGGCCCTCGCAGAAAATGGAGCTGGATGGCCAATGGGTTGTAGGAGTCCTGGGGTAGCAGCATAGCCCACACTAACAGTAATCTTGTCTAACTCAAGTTCAGTTGAGTAGACCGGGTAGGGTTGATTCCTTTCTTGTCGCAGTTGGCTCCAATCCCAAAGCTCTTTCAAAGGCAATCAAGCATGCTTAGATATTTTTGAAGGTAGCATCAGAGCAAATCAGTAGCAAAAGAAGAAAATAAAACGAATGAAGAATCATAGAAAACCTTGATGGGTTAATCCCCTTTAATTTGGCTTTGTCTTTTCAGAGAGATAAGTGGGAATAAAAAAGAGCTAACGACAATAAAATGAGCTGGAACAGTTAAATGTCACATCATCTTGTGACGTGACTGTCAGCAGCTGAAACTCAGATGAGCAGCTGTTTTGTTTTTTTTTTCTTTTACAGAATCCACCTGACCGTTACTTCTTTCTTTGTGCTACGAAATTAACAATCTGCGACAGCGGTTGCTCAATGAAATCTCCAGCATGGTCCAGAGGATCAGTGTTCTATGACGCAATAATGTGGCTGCCAGCCCTGTTGCAGCATTGAGCATTGGTGCTTTGGTTCGAAACTTTGTTGCAACCCAAAATGATGATAGCTGGCTGAAAAGAAGGTTGTTTGCCCTATGGACTTTTGGCATCCGCTTGTGGTTGCATGGACCTAGAAGTATAGATGGATAAATGGGTGGCCCGGCACGAGCCTATTCAGGCACGGACCGTTTCGGCACGGCCCGTTAAGGCACAAATATAAACGGGCCGTGCCGTGCCCGCCAGCGGCTTAGGTGGCAGCCCGAGCACGGCACAGGTGCATCCTAGCTGTGCCGTGCCGGTCCGCGGAGGGGAGAAGACCGGACGCCGAGGTGTCGTGCGGGGAGGGGAAGGGGCCGGCCGCGCTGTTGCGCATGGAGGAAAGGAGTGCGGCTGCAGGGGGCAGGGCGGCGGCCAGAAAGGGAGGTGGGAGCTAGGGTTTAGGTGGAAAAGGGGTTTATATACATGGGCTGACGTGGGGGCTCGGTGAGGTGGACCGGGAATTTGGGCTTCTATTGGGCTAGACCGCTAATCGTGTCGGATCGGGCTGGCATGGGCACAATGGTGGCCTTGCCATGCTTGGGCCGGACCAAAATCTTGTGCCATGGGCCGGCCCATCACGCTCGTGCCTTTCGGTCATCTATACCTAGAAGTGCTACCTGTTGAGCATATGGTAGGGAACGCCCAAGGCAATGGTTTTTAAATCACTTTGAAAAAATGTTTTTTACATCATGATCGACCATTATGCAAAATTTGATGTTTTATGAGTTTAATTTTTTGCCAATCTCTCCCTCGACACATGCTTTTTTTTTTATGGATTTGGCCTTGAAGTTGTTTTGTCCCTTTGAGGGGACAGACCGATGAAGACTAGAAGTTGAGGTGGCATATTCTATGAATTTATAGAAACTGTACAATTTAGACTAAGAGCAAGTATAATAATAGATTGTAAGTAGGATGAATACTGAGATTTGAGGAGAGAGGAGAAGTAGGTTGTAAGCTTAGAGCTGGTTTTGATATAAGAACTGAGAGAGACAAATGAACCATGTATATTGGTGAAGAGCTAACTATTGTACGAGTGGACCGAGAGATAGTGTAGCCAGCAACAGGCTGTATTATTAATCTTACTCTAGGCAGTTTTGTAATATGGCCCAAGTCCCAACGCTTTCCTCGAACTATGTGTTGTTAGTTCACGTACAAAGCTACAGTCGCTAGGACTGATAGTTGATTAGAGATGGCATCATGGTTATAGTAAGAGGTGGCATTAGCGCCGTAGTGAGATGGCTTGTGCTGAGGCAGCGCCTAACCCTTTATTGTTTGAGTGGCAGAGAGAGATGGGAATATATAGTACACCATTGATGCTATATAACAACGAGAAATTTGACATTCAAGAAAAAATCAATCACAAGATATATAGAACAACTCTTAAAAGACTTCATAATAAATAAAAAAGGAACTATAAAATTAGTTTCGAATTAACTCTGTTATACAACTGAAATTAGTTTTGCATTCTTACCCACTCATCATTTCAGAAATTCTCTAAAATTTCTTTATACCGAATGATGTTCGTGGAAGAGCAAAATTCAAATAAATTAGGTTTCCTTTATCTCGTTACTTAGAAACCATTAGGCTTTTTCTATATTTGCATATGAATTGAAATTATTTTTAAAAGAAAATCTAGCTAACTAAATAGATATGGCCGTAAAAAAAAACAAGAAAATGGTATGTAAATACTAGTTCCATTTAAAATTACCTGTCACTTTGATTTTTATTCTAAATAAAAAATTTCAATTTAAATTTAAATTAAAACAACGATGGGCAAAATATTGGAAAAAGAAAAGGCTAAGCGGTGGCAGAAAAGCACGGACGGGAAGGAGGAAGAAGCAACTAGCGCAGAAAATCCGCTCCCATATAAAACCGCTCACCTCCCCGGGTCCCCCTGCGCACGCTTTTCCTCCCACCGCCACACACCACTCAACCGACCGACATGCCCATGGACTGCCGAGTTCTCGCCGTTGCTTCCAATCCCTTCCTCCGCAGATTGCTCCAGTAGCCGTAGAGATAGTTTGCTTACAGGTTTTTTTGTTGCTTTTCGTTAGTTTAGGTCTTTCAAAACCAATTCGTCGACATCACTTTGGAAAGGGGAAAGTAGTAGCGGAACCTTTACTCTGCTTGCTTACGGTTCTAGTTCAACTGCAATTAGCAGCAAACAACGACTCTTCTCTGTTAGCACCGCCACTAAAATTCTGAGCAAGAAAATCTCAGCGATTAGATAGAACATCATAAGCGTGGCCAGTAGCGGACCTAAACTTTAAAAATTGAGTGTACATAACCTCTAAAAATATTTATGATTAGTTTGAAATATAAATTATTGCACAAGCTAATTGAATATTTTTCTTATAACTTTTGTGCATTATTACATAAATATCATTCATTTAAAATTAGAAATAGCCTATTTTTTATATAAAATGTACAAGTCAATATATATGTTATATATAGCGTGTATTATTTTTTTTCGAATTTTCCGCTTTTATGAAGCTTATAGATTTTTTTTTCTCGTGTTGATTCTATCTAAAAAGTTTGGTAGAATTCACTACATTCCATCCCTATTTAGGCAATAACATCTTATGACAGGATAATAAAGATTTCACATGCCTTGTGTATGGTTATCTAGTATTTTATTTATAACTTATGTTAGTTGTTTCATAGATAGCACATAAAATATCTATCAACATGATTTTTTTGCTTCACTATGTGATTTGAAATGTTGTAGGATATATTTTCTAACACTAATGTAGAATAAAACTTTTTTAGCTGGATCTAGCAAATTTGCCCATGCGTTGCAACAGGTGATACTGTGAAGCATTTATTAATCTTATCTACTTAAATCTCATCACGTCATAATTAGATTTCATGTGACAATATCTGGTTATATTTTCAAATAAAGATTTAACCCTAGTAACAATGAGGGTGCTCACCATATTAGCATGCATGCTCGTCCTGACACTATAGTCTGATGAGTGAGCCAATCCTTCTTTTGCTCACCAATTATTTGCTAGCGGATGTTATCACTGGCTTTCGTGCATGGTTATTTCGTGATGCATGATTACCTAGCGCAGAACGCCTCCATATCGCCGGCGCGCTCTACTTCATCCTGCTCAAATCCTTTCCCTTCCACTCTTACTAACTATCTTGTCTATAAATAAGATAAGATGGTCTCGATTCCAAGTTGGAGGAGACTATGGTCTATATGTGAACTCCGTCTATTTTTAATTCTGTGTCCGATGAGAAATTTATGACTAAAATCAATAACGAACTAACGAAATAATCCATTTTTAGAAATGGGTAGAGATATTATTTAAAATATTAGGAGACAATACTTAATAAAATTGTATAATAAAAATTAATATAATATAACTTTCTATACCCCATTTTAAGAACATATTTATTTTATGGCATAGCACTACACTAAAAAAAAAGATCAATAGCAATAAGATGTTTCAAGTGGTGGACCATAAGATATCAAACTTTTCAATATTTTCATTACCGTTATCTGTTATATACGCTAAATTAGACGGTTACACTATCGTATCATTATTTTTTTTACTCGCATTTCTTAAGCTATCATCTAAATTCAAATTGGAGAAGACAGACGATTCCTTAACTTATTTATTAGATATATATTTTTATAGATATATGACAATTTGCATGATAGAATTTTACTGATTAGTTATTTGTATGGAATATTATTTTCTCACCTTATTTGCTAAAGTTTATGTCCCTATGTAAGATTTGGATCAATACTAATATTGAAAAGATTGACCCAATACAATATTGATTAGAGGACAACCCAATTTAATTAGTATAACATGTAGAGCATTATTAAAAGAATGATAAACTAATTTTATTAATTTATTTATTATATTAAAAAAGGAGTATAAAGGAAGAGGTAGAATAAAACGCGTCACGACCGGCTGATTTACTCCTATCCCTAAAGACTCAATAAAAACATCTTGTGCTCACATGGATCTCGGCTCGGGATGGATGGCAGGCTCGCTCGAGCTCGGCTCACTGACAGCCCCTCCCGCTCACGGTTCATCTCCTTCCTCTGTTTCTGTTTCTGTTTCTTAGACCTTTCCCTTCCCTCGGATTCTCTCCTCCCTCGCTCTTGCTTCCCTGGCGGCGACGACTGGGCGAGCGGCAGCTCCATTTGTCACGTCTTCGCCCAGCCCTTTGCCGGCGACGAGCGCATCCTCCAGGTATGCCCGCCCCTCCTCTTTCCTTATGCTGTGCGAGACGGAGCACCCCAAACCCTAACAAAACTATTTGTATTCGGATCTGAATCCAGTTACAATATATTACCTACTAACTTCGATTTTGTTTGCAAAAATTATCGGGTGTACATGTGTACACCCATGTCCTATGCTGGGTCCGCCCCTGAGCGTGGCTAGAATACTATGAAGTGCTGAGACTTTCCTGCTCAAAAAATTATTGGGGTTTGTAATGGTGAAATTTGCTCTGTAGGAATGGCCGGTCAAAGCTCCGACTCCCAACCCACTGATGCATTTGAGTACATGCTGCTTGAGAAGGACCCTGATCTCTACCGGATGGTCTTCTCTGGTCCAAGCCAGATAAGCCCGTGGATTGACCCAAGCGTGCTGAAGCTGAAGCACCGGATTGGGAGAGGCCCATTTGGGGATGTCTGGATAGCAACTCACCATCAGAAGACGGAGGATTATGAACGGTACCATGAGGTCGCGGTGAAGATGCTGCATCCAATTAAAGAGGACCAGCTGCAGCTCTTCTCAGCAAGGTTTGATGAAATCTTCAGCAAATGCCAGGGTCTCGACAATGTTTGTTTCCTGCATGGCATCTCCACGCAGAATGGAAGGGTATGCTGGTTGCAGTGTGCTGTTCTGTATTGACTGCTACGCATAGTCTCACTGTTGCGTTACCTTTGTAATGAAGGTTAATTCATAGCTTATTTGGCTTCTTGGATTTTTCAGATTTGTATAGCAATGAAATTTTATGAAGGATCTGTTGGAGACAAGATGGCACGTCTTAAAGGCGGAAGGCTCTCTTTGTCAGATGTTTTAAGGTGCGGTGGAAAAGCCCAATGATTAATTTACGCATCCAGTACACCATGAGCCATCTACATGTAGAATCTAAAACTTTTAGACTTGAGCGAGTAGTTTCTATGAGGCACCATTAATTGTATTATAGAGTTTAGAAACTTATTATAAAAATCATCTACGGCATAAATCTGTTGGTTGATGGCTAGAAGTGAAGGAGCAGCATGGCATCTGCTCTTTACCGTCACACTGAAATTGTAGGGGATCTAAAATCTCATGTGCAGGCTTACTGTCAGTTATCCTTTCTTGTTATACTATAACTTCAATGTATTTTTTGTATGGCTATTTCCTTGAATATATTTTCTAATGACTTTTTAAATTTGCAGATATGGGGCTGATTTGGCACGTGGAATATTAGATCTACACAACAGGGGAATAATGATCCTAAATCTTAAACCTTGCAATTTTCTCATAGATGAACATGATCATGCTGTGCTTGGGGATTTTGGAATCCCATCCCTGCTGTTCGGACTTTCGCTGCCTCATCCTGACCTTATCCAAAGGCTTGGGACTCCAAATTACATGGCTCCAGAACAATGGCAACCAAACATCAGAGGTCCGATTAGTTATGAGACTGATTCATGGGGTTTTGCCTGCAGCATCCTTGAGATGTTGAGTGGCATTCAGCCATGGCGTGGAAAATCACCAGATGAGATTTATCAGTTGGTTGTCCTGAAGAAAGAAAAACCAATATTCCCATACAGTCTGCCTCCAGGCGTTGAATCTGTGCTTTCTGGATGCTTTGAGTATGACTTTAGAAACCGTCCCTCGATGAAAGATATTTTGCATGCATTTGAGAGGTAACATGCTAAACATCATGGTTTCACATTATCAGCATTATGCAGGTTTTGTTTGAATTTACACTAGATGAGTAATTTCAGCATGGTTTATTGTAAGATTAGCTTCTGTTACATCTAAGACTGCTAAGTTCTACTGGAGCATTGTCTTTTCTCTTGTCAAAGCATAGAAATGTGTTCACGTGTTTCATTGGTTCTATCGTAGTATGGTCTATCTTTGGTCAATATTATATCCCCCCCATTCTATTTTCTTTTGAGCAAAATGCTGGAACACCAGTTGACCTAACTTGTTTTCTATTTTTCATTGCTTAGTGCTAAAGATGCAGATCATGACACCACTGGCTGGGACAATTCTGAAAATGTAACAGTGGACAGGCCGACCATGGCAAATCACACAAATTGGTTGCTATTCAAAGACAAGCTGCAAGTGGGAGACAAGGTCCGCTCAAGAAAGCTTAAAAGCTCCTGTAGTCCTGAAACTATGGAAATCCCTGATGGAACCATAGTTGGCATGGAGGATGATGGGGAACGTGATGGTTTCATTCTTGTACGAGTCCATGGGTTACACGGCCCTTTGAAGGTTCGCTGCTCAGCTGTCGAGAGGGTAACATATGGTTTTGCTGCTGGAGACTGGGTACGCCTGAGGGAGGAGGACAAGAAGCGTTCTCAGGTTGGTATTCTTCATAGCATTGACCGTGACGGTACAGTGACTGTTGGTCTGATAGGAATGGACAACCTTTGGAAAGGTAATTATTCAGATCTCCAAATGGCTGAAGCCTACTGTGTAGGGCAGTTTGTGAGGCTGAAAGCCAACATTTCAAGCCCAAGGTTCGAATGGCAGCGAAAGAGGGGTGGAGGATTAGCTACCGGCCGAATTACACATGTATATCCGAATGGGTGTCTTCTTGTGAAATTCCCAGGCAAATTTAGCCTTGGTGAAGTATGCATTTGCTTGGCAGATCCCTCTGAGGTTGAGGTGGTGAGCTTTGACAAATGTGAGGGACTTGTGAAGAAGTATGAGCATCTGGAAGACTTTCATTGGGCAGTGAGGCCCCTGTTCATTGCTATTGGTTTCTTCACTGCTCTCAAGCTGGGTGTGTTTGTTGGGAAGGGCATTGTGAGGCCAAGGAGTCGGAAGGTTGCGAGCATCTCTGATCAGGGTGATGATTACCAGCAACAGCAAGTAGTGCAAAACAATGCCAATGCGGCATGGCTTCCTCCACCAGTTGCAAACATGCTTTTTGGAGATGGTGTTGCATCTTCTGGATAAGAACCATAAGATCAATGTAAAGATGGAGATATCCTGAAAACGTGAAAATAACATGGGGAATCATGGATCATGTACCGCTTCAAACAATCTTAGTTGTGCATATTTAGGCCTGAAATGTTTTATCTAAACATCTGTAAATATCTCTATCTTCCGCGACTCTGCATCTCGGATTCTGTACATCTACTCCAGAATCATCTCCAAATGTCTTAAACATACAATTATATGAAGCTAGATTTCCTATTTGGTCGACTGTTTATGCCATCCTAGGCATGTATTATGGCCTAGTATCTCACGTTTCTCTGCTTCTGTATGAAGATTCTAGTCGAAAGCCCAAAACTGCCATTTGCATTTGGCATTACACAGCAAACTTGTTGCCGTCGGTCATATCTCCTCCCCGGAGTTTCCTCTTCATGAAGACCACCAACTCTTCAACTGCATCAGCATGCTATCACATTACACAAATATCATCGTTCAAAACAGACGACATGTGCAAATCTACAATTCAGTAACCTGTTGAGACAAGTTGACTAACTTGGAAAATTACCTTCCATCAGGAGATAGTACTATACAAGTCTAGCCTGTTCGAATGCTATTCAAAGTGGTGAATAATAAGCTGATAGATACACGAGGGAGGATGGCTAACATGAACCATCAAACTGCCGAGCTCCTCTTCATAGAACCGGCCATACCATCTGAATCCAAACTAGAAATCAAGCTGTGAACCTTGCGACGACGAGCAACTGCCTGATGCAGCAGAAGAAGGCCCACTTGATCCATCCACTGGAGCCTGATTCAACCCTTCTAGCACCAGCGACCTCCTCTTTCGCAGCTTCAGGGAAAGTGTGGACGCCTCTAAGATCACAGGGACCTGCTTGTCAACATAAAAGTTGTTAAACATACGAGCACAAAGTTTATTTTACAGCAGTTATAAGACTTCGGTACCTGGCTATTAGTTTGCGCCACTTTGTGGATGTGCAAAAAACCAACCATATCTTGGTATCCTGTGAGGAGTTTTGCCAAGTCTTTGTCCTCATCTGTAACCAAGTAAACGGGCAATTGAAAGGCAGGATAAATTAGATGATAAAAATGGTTATAAAAGGGTCAAGCTTGCCTGGAATTGCTTTGATCGATAGCAGTGTATCTGCCAGGTGCTGCCATCTTTTACAGAATGAATTTGACAGAACTGTACTCGGAAATGTTATAACAGCGACCGAGTTAGATGACCGCACCATGGCCTTCACTGATTTGATAAATGAGACCATGTCCCAGTCCTGCAGTACATAAATCAAATGACGTGCAAGTTGCAACAACATCAAAACTAGATAGAAAATAGGAAGCAAAAATCCGTTTCGAATTTTCAACACAATGCAGTCACCAGCCAATGGATATCATGGAGCTAAATGCTTACCTTCTCAAAGTATCCACAATGCGGTGCACATAGTGATTGTATAGCAATTCTCCCAGCAGTTAAACTTCCACCATCTTTTCTGAATGCGAAAAACAAAGGAGGTTCCAGAATCAATACTAGGCATAGGGCATGGTAGTAGAACCAAACTATCATTATTGGACAACAGATATAGTAGATGCTGATAAAAGGGCACTGCAACTATACCATGATATTCCTCAAGGAAAGCAATTTTTGAACATCGAATCAAGAATTAAGCTCACCTTGGAAGCTTGGATAAGAAAGCAGAACAACGATCCTGGAGGTTGCTTAGAGTATCTGCTTCTTGAGTGCTTACACATTCAATATTCTGTCCATTAAGTAAATGCCTTTCCAGGGGCTTCCTCAAATCAAAATCATTGCTAAATTCCTGCTTATTGTCTGCAATGATACCAAGTGAATCAGATTTTTCATGAAGATCTTGAGGGACTAGAAGCAAGCTTAAGTTAAATAATAGTACTGGAAATTATGCTAATACAATCAAAATAATATATATTATGTGCCTAGTACTGTATGGTTGTCTTTAGACTATCCTTTGCTGAGATGCTATCCTGTAAGCTGGTAATCCCAGCACTAGCAGATTGTAAACAAAAAACTCTATATGCTTTCTTTAAAAGCAGGGGAACCTTTCGGGGGAAAAAAGAATAGCTGTTTATAGTGTTAGCATCAGGTTGCAACCAATGATACTCAGGAATGAGCTGATTAAAAGGCAAATAAATTATCAGCATGCTAATGATGAATATATCTCTCTTTTTTAAATAGATTTTGTATCACATCCTTGCAAGAAAACTTGCATACAAAGCATGGTTCTGCAGAAAATCACCAACAACAGAACAAACAAGAGATTAATAGATGGAATGGAGGACCACCTTTATGTTCAGCACGAGAAGTCTTCTCATCTCCAAAGTATTTCTTGTACTGCCAAGCTATCCTCAAGCCCTCATCCTGCATAATGACAAATTCAGAGCAATATAGAAAGAAGAATGCTCCTTGGCAACTCCAATTATGGAATAAAATCACTTTCTGGAGACCTACATTTGCTCGTCCATCACTACTTGGTCCAACCCCCATCGCCCTGTGTCGCCCATCCTCCTTTGAAGATGAAACCGGAGCAGGTAAAGTACCAAGGAACAACCGTGGCTCCTTCATAGGCCCTGCAAAGAGCAGCGGCTGCTTGTGCACAACACCCTGTGCCATGAAGCAGCGAAGAAGCAGAAGGTGATGTGGCGCATCAGTGTCCTCCATGATCATTACAACTGAGCCTAGAAGGAATCCACCACCCAGAATCCCTGAAAGAGAGGGCCAAATAAATGGTGATTCAGTGATTACCAATGCGCATCACAATTTTTCTTTTCATATGAGCATCCTTTTCCTTTTCACTTTCTAAGTTCGATTCTTATGCTCTCTTCATCACATTAAGTAACTTCCAAGGATATCTTATTTCTACATACTCTGATATTCCTACCATGCTAATTCCTTCACGCCCATGTTCCACTTCCACATATATCCCAGATAAAAAGCATATCTATTCTCCCTTCTCAAGCCTAGAGGTCCCTTCCCAAGCCTAGAGGCAAGGCAGATTATAAAATATAAAGATGGGAGAAAACTAAACATTTTGAAAATATATATAGGTCTCGCAACATTCTAATTGGCAATGTTTCCGTCAAAACGCTCAAACATACAGGTAAAGAAACTCCCGAGCATCGTCGGTGCCAAAAGGATGAAATTTTCCTCAACGAGGAGATTTTACATATCATCCGGGAACAGAAGAGCGAGCGATGAGATTTTTAGTTCAAGCACGAGGACGCTTACTGTCCAGGTCGGGGATGCCGGAGGAGACGAAGATGCCGCCGTTCGGGCCAAGCTTGACGCCGGTGGCGCCGGACGAGGAGGCAGCCTGGTTGTCTGTGGCGCGGGAGAAGCTGCTCCGGCCGAGGGTTTGGCCACCGGCGGCGGCCATGGCGGCGGCGGCGGCGATGGTTTCCGTTTCTATTCCTTTTCGCCTCTGGGGTCTTGGGCTCTATCAGCGGCAGACGGACGGGTAGGAGAAGTTGCGATCAGTTTTGCAGATTAGTTTTCGGCCAAGCCCATCTGATTTATGGGCCTATTTCCTTTTACCTGGGCCTTCTAACTGACATGTGCGAAGATACAAATGAAATCAATTTACTTCTTTTTTTTACTGAGTCAATAGGTTCCCAGTTCTAACGAAAAAGGAAGATCAACTTCCTACCTCTGCATTCGATTTTGCACCCAAGTTTTTCCAGCAATCACGTGTATAATTTCCACCGAGACATATTACATATCAGATAGTTAAAGGAAGCATATTTTTCTTGTGAATTTTGCTCTTTGTTTTTTCCCCACTGAGTCCTCTTTAGCCATCAGTGAAAAAAAAATCAGCATACAGTAACTGCTTCAGTCCAAGATTCTTGTGTCCTTGGACAATCGCAGCTCGGCATCTTCTCTGCACGGATCATGACAAAAACGAGACAATTTTTTTTTTAAAAAAAGGTAACACCGAACCTAATCCTAGTGTACTAACCGTGACATTGGTTGCTTTGGCATATAATTTAGTAGACAACCAGCACACTGTCATGCATAAACAGTGGCACGTTGCTGCTGATCTCATTTGTCTGGTCTTCCGAATTGGCATCTGTTTTGGTGCAATACTCTTGGCGCGTCACTGCGTCCGAATCATCTTCTAGCTGATCTGTTTATTTCTTCGGATACCGTTTCGTACACGATTGCATTCGACTAATGAAGCTTGTCTTACTCAGGACAAAAAAATCGCCTATAATGTATGTGACGAATTAAGAAATGCATACGCGAGTAGCATGCGTGCTGTCACGACTTGTAAAATGTTGAAGGTGCAGTGCAGCAAAGTACCAGATGCAAAAAAAAAAATGATGGAGCTGCGCATGCAGCTCGCATCTGAATGTCACAGCTTATTAAACATATTTTCAATAAAATACTATAGAATTTGTACGAAGATCATAGGTTTGTTTCACGAAATGCATTACAGCTGTGAACATAAATGTGCTAGTAAAGAAATAAGCCGCTTTAAGTAACTTGCGCCACATATATAACAGTCCCATTGTCGGGTAGCTTTCCCAAAGTTCGACCAAACAGGGCCCCCAAATTTAAAGCCCTCAAAATTGGGTGAGACAGTAGCACAGAGCAGTCACCTATTAACAGCACAGTCTTGTACGAGTGATCTGTGCCCAGGAGATTAGGCTACGCCACAGCATTTTGCATTTTTTTTTGGTCTAGGCCTTGTTACTTTTATTTCACTCTCCTTTATTAATAAAAGAACGGTAAAACTCTTGCAGTTCCTTTTTTAAAAAAAAACAACAGCATAGTCAACCGTTAGTCAAACCTTTCCCCATCCCGCTCCTACCTCTTCCTCTCCTCGTCTCTCCAAGTCTCTTTCTCTCTATGCTCAACCAACCGTCACTCCTGTCCGATAGATTGCTTCCGCAAGAACTCTTCAACCACCATGAAAAATAATTCGTACCATTATAACTCCGTCCTATCAATTAAGTCACAATTTCCCCTGAAACGATAATGCTAGTGGCAATGGATTTATCATCACGCATCTCATTTATTTCTTCCATGTTTTTAATTCCAAAGCTCAATTTTGGGCCGTGTTGTGATCATATCTAAGGGACGATTAATTTTGAAAGTATAATTAAAGATTTCATTTCAATACCAAATGGATGGTGCTTTGCAGTGGAAGTTAAGGAGTAAATAAGTGTTTGCAGATTACTAACTTACCTTTTTAGCATGATTACCTAATGCTTTTTTTTATTGTTGTAAACAGATATGTTGCAGTTATGTAATGAAAAAAATATTTGTGGTTGCGGGCATTTTCCGAATGTAGGGACTCCTTTTTGTGTTTAGCATTGGTGCCTAAATTCCTCAAATTCTTAAGGTACGGCCGGAGGTCTTAATATTTAATGTTTATGATGTTGATAGATCCAATTTTAAAATTTAGACATCAATTGTTTTCAAAATATTTAATTTGAAAACATAAAATTCATATGTTCATTTATTTTTGGAAAGTGCTCGCATAAATTGATTTTATAAACAAATTTAATATAAGATATTTGTTAAAGTCTGTCCATGACAACCCTAAAAAATAAAATAGAAAGATATGATCTCATGAGGCCACCAAACGCATAAGCATGTGTGTAAGCCTTGTCTTTGCTCCACGGCGCATCTGTGAATCATCCAAGTATTTGGGTGCTCCCCCTACAAAACGACACCGCGAAGGGCAATAATTTGGCCTCCATGTAGCAGCTGGTGGAAGACTAGTTCTCGCCATCCCAGCGACACCCAAGTCACGAGCACAAGCATAAGTGGCAAGCCGGCAATGTCGCCATAGCTGGGCTTGGAAGCATCGTTGGCACACGCCAATGGAAGACCACCACTATTTCTACCTCGCCTTGGCCCTGGTGTCGTTGCTCGTCGTGATAGCTAAGCGCCGCTGCGGCCCGGCGCACGGTCATGGCCTGCGGCTGCCGCCGGGGCCGTGGCAGCTGCCGATCATCGGCAGCATGCACCACCTCGCGGGCCAGCTCCCGCACCGCGCGATGCGGGACCTGGCGCGGCACCACGGGCCGGTGATGCTGCTCCGGATCGGGGAGGTGCCCACGCTGGTGGTCACGTCCCGGGAGGCGGCGCGCGAGGTGATGAAGACGCACGACACCGCGTTCGCGTCGCGGCCGCTGAGCGCCACCGTGCGCGTGCTCACCAGCGGCGGCCGGGACATCATCTTCGCGCCGTACGGGGAGCACTGGCGTCAGCTCCGGAAGATCGCCATCACGGAGCTCCTCAGCGCGCGGCGGGTGCTGTCGTTCCGCGCCATCCGCGAGGAGGAGGTCGGCGCGATGCTGCGCGCGTGCGCCGCGGCGGCGGCGGCCGCGGCGCCCATCGAGATGCGCGCGCGGCTGTCCGCGCTCGTGGCCGACGCCACGGTGCGCGCCGTGATGGGCGACCGGTGCAGGGACCGCGACGTGTTCCTGCGGGAGCTCGACCGCTCCATCGAGCTCTCGGCGGGGTTCAACCCGGCGGACCTGTGGCCGTCCTCCCGCCTCGTCGGCTGGCTCAGCGGCGCCGTGCGGCGCGCCGAGGAGTGCCGCGACACGGTGTACGGGATCCTAGACGGCATCATCAAGGAGCACCTGGAGGTGATTGACAGAGGCGGCGGAGCCGGCGAGGCCGAGGACCTCCTCGACGTGCTGCTGAAGATACAGAAGGATGGAATCCTACAAATCCCGCTCGACATGGACGTGCTTAAAGCCGTCATCTTTGTAAGCACTCTTCGCTTACTCGTTCCAATTACGTCATAATCACGGCAAAAATCACAAGGATGTATCTTTCTCGCGCCACTTGGCAGCTTGCGAGGTTGTTCCAGCTGCAATGCACATCGTTTCCCTGAAACCATTGTGACGATCAGACATGCATCTTATCTTATAGTACCATACTGTTAACAAGGTAGCAACCCAACGCGTAACATCATATGCATCATCTTAGACCGTAGACAGGAGCACAGAGTGAACTTTTCTTTCCAGAAGATAAGGATAGAAACTGAAGGACTGTGATTTTGGGGGCCAAGCTAAATTCAGATCAGTAATCCTGGCATCCTGCTGATTGAGGTGTAGGCTCTTCATTTTTTTTGAAAAAAAACAAATGATGGGAATAGACATAGCAAACCAGAGGTAGGAACGAGTTTGATCGCAGTCCTTTGTTTGGCACAGTTTGGGAACTCAATGCGAATTTAACATTGTTTCTCCAATTTTTTTTCTTTTCTTATACATAAAACCAATTTAGCTGATATAACTTGTACTTAAAAATCCCAATTTTTTTTTGTCGCATCCGGATTCCACAGTCCAAAGCAAAACTGTGTAAGAACGCTGCAAAAGATTCAACTGCAGTGGCCTTTTGCAAAAAAATGTTTCTCAATTTTCCCTTTCCTTATACATGAAACCCATTTAGCTCATATAACTTGTGTACTTGAAAATTCCAAACTTTTGTCGCAATCACATCCAGCTTCCAACGTCCAAAACAAAACTCTGCGAGAACGCTACAAAAGATTCAACTGTAGTGGCCTTTGCATCAGGCTGAAGCAGGCCCCAATGTTCTGTCTGAAACTCTGAATCCAGCACTCGATCACGTGCGCCGACATAGCGCCACCCAAGGCCTGATCTTTCCCGGCGCGACGTGTCGAGTACGCAAACGCGCTGACCGGCCTCTCTTCTCCGCAGGATATCTTCGGCGCCGGCAGCGAGACGTCGGCGACGACGCTGGAGTGGGCCATGGCGGAGCTCGTCCGGAACCCCAAGGCGATGCGGCGGGCGACGGCCGAGGTGCGCGGTGCCTTCGGCGCGCGCGGCGCGGTGGCCGAGCACGCGCTCGGCGAGCTCCGGTACCTGCACCTCGTCATCCGGGAGACGTTCCGGCTGCACACGCCGCTGCCGCTGCTGCTCCCGCGGCAGTGCCAGGAGGCCCGCCGCGTGCTCGGCTACGACGTGCCCCGGGGCGCCACCGTGCTGGTGAACGTCTGGGCGCTGGGCCGCGACGAGCGGTACTGGCCCGGCGACCCCGAGGCGTTCCGGCCGGAGCGGTTCGAGGCCGGCGAGGCCGGCGCGGTGGAGTTCAAGGGCGCCGACTTCGAGCTCCTGCCCTTCGGCGCCGGGCGGAGGATGTGTCCCGGGATGTCGTTTGGGCTCGCCAACGTCGAGCTCGCGCTCGCCAGCCTGCTCTTCCACTTCGACTGGGAGGCGCCCGGCGTGGCCGACCCCGCGGAGTTCGACATGGCCGAGGCGTTCGGCATCACCGCGAGGCGGAAGGCCAACCTCCTCCTCCGCCCCATCCTCCGCGTGCCCGTTCCCGGCGCCTAGCGCCGTCGCCGGCGAGCCTATGGATTAATTTCTCGTCACTTGTGTCACTGTGTCAGTGTTCTCCTGCCGATGGTCTGCAGGAGCGGTGTCTGTTTGCCATGGCCCGCCGGCTCTATAACCTATCGGTGCAAGACCGATATAGGTCCAAGCCCATCTAGATAATGAATGGGCCGATTTACTTAAATATGGGCTTTTAAATCATAGGAGCAAGACCGGCGGCGGTAGGAGAGTCCAATGTATCGTGGACCTGTCCCAACTCGGCGTGGAATTGAATTTGTTTCAGGCTTGGCCCGTATGGGCCTCTGACTAGCCACAGCGGCTATATATCGCCCTCGCGCTACAAAAGCACAGCCATCGTCTGAAACAGCGTCGGTGGCCATTTCAGCCTTTCGCGGCTCTGGTACGGCCCACTCGTGACTCCTCCTTCCTCCTCTATCTCGCCGCCGGTGTTCTCCTCCGCTGCCTTATCGCCCCCGCTCGCTTCTTCAGGGTTCAGGTTAGGGACTTTGAGGTTTGGGCTGCCGGAGCGAAGCTTGTCTAGCGAGGACACGGGTATACAGAGAGGGTCTGGGGGTGGCGGCTGCCGGCGGTGGTGATAGATTGTGAGTGGGGTGGGATGACGCTAGCCGCGGGTTGTGGAGGATCCCTGGTGATAGTGGAAGCGGCGGAGGCGTCACAGCGAGGGTCCGGCGGAGGCGGGCTGTGGAGGCACATCGATGGCGACGGGAGCTAGATTAGGGCGGCGGATGCGGATCTGACGATAGGAGCCGCCGGAGACGGAGTTGGCGGGCGCTGTGGGGTGAAGGGCTGGAGCATGTTCAGAAGAGACGGATGGAAGAAGCGAGGAAGAAGATACGAGCCGGTTTCTTTTGAGCCGGTCTTCAAGTGATAGATGTTTAATTCATCATCTGAAGTGGCACCCTTTGACTAGCACCCTTTCTATCTTATTGTTCGGCACGCCATTTTTTTTTCTTTTGTGGCCGTAGCTTAAGGTTAGACCATTAGTCTGGGAACTCAAATATCACTTAAGCTTTGAATCCGTGTCATGTACTAAACTCATTACAAAAAAGGTGACCATAATATGTACTTCCTCCATTATAATTATAGATTATTTTGATTTTTCTAGTCTATTAAAGCGAACTTAACTTATAATTTTAAACGGTGTGAGTAGTAAGTGTATAAAATTAAATGGTAAAGTCTAATTTCATGTGATGGGAGCTCAGCCGCGAGGCGCTGAGCGTTGAGAGGTTTTGCGTGCTTGCTAGTTGCTACGTGTGCCGATTGTTAGCTGACCGCTAACTACCCTTGAAGGCTTGAACTACGCTTGACTCCCAACTGTCAGCAGGATGACCGGTCATCTTCTTGTCCTTTTATCGGCCGGCGTAGGCGTGTAGCATTTGGACCAAAGCGAATGAGATCCGTGAAGGATTCGGCTCGGCTCCAGAGATCCGCAGTCCGCGTCTCCAGCAGGGGATCAGCCGATCAGAGTTCAGAGGCCTTGCATGGCATTGCACGCGTGCATTTCCTTCCCGAGAAGACTGCACAAGCAAGCATTCATACCGCCCTGTCCTCAGTGGTCAGTGGCTCAGTGCTGTGACGCCTCCAGTAGGTTGTGGTCTCGACTGCTGTGGACCTATGGTGTCTACTCCCCCGTTTCAAAAAATAAAATATCTTAAGAATTTTAGAACAAATTAATAAAAAAATAAAATATTCATATTTGCTTCTATTTATTAACTATATTTGATACTAATTAATTTTTAAATGCGCAAGCACTTTTAAATAGAATAAAATAATTTATTTTTGACAAATTTTGAATTATAAAGTATTATTTTTTTAAGAGGGGGGAGTACACGACTGCAAGGAAATAAAAGAGATTAGAGTTTTGGATCAAAGTTTTCTTCTGCAGCGATCATGAAGCTGCACCTCGCTCCTCAACTAGGATCAGAGTTTTCTCAGTGCGCCGGTCTCAACTCTCCCCGCTCGAGAGATTTCCAGCACGCTCTCCCTGCCTGCTACGGTTGCGAGAGGAGAAAAGGGAGGATAGCGTCTCCGCCGGCGGAGCCGGTGGTCTCCTCCGTCTCCGATGGCCCGAGGGGCGTCGCAAGGTGGCGGAGACCATCGGTCTCTTGCCGGCTGGGGCTGTAGGGGATAGGTTACGTCCTAGTGCACTAGGTTTTTGTTTTCGGATGGCGGCGGCGGGGCGGCGGCGGCGGCGTCGCGGCGGAATAAGTTCTCCTGACTCTTCCCCATCCCGTCGGTGTTCTGCTTCGGCACCGGCGGCGAGCCTATGGAGGTGGTTCTCCGCGCTTTGTGCCCTTGTACAGGAGTTGGTCGGCGGCGGTGCGTCGTCCTCGGTGGCGGCGGCTGGAGCCAGTCTCGTGTTTCCAGGGTGCGGAGGAGGTTGCGGGTGTTGCGGTTGCCAAGAGGATGGATCGAGCTCGAGCTTCCCGCGGCGGCGGTTTTCGTTGGCGGCGAGCCCGATCGATGGATGTTCAGCGTCGGCTTCAGCTCGTTCGTGGCGGCGAGTGTCTTTTGCGGTTCGTTTCAAAGTCTTTGTGCGATGGAGTTCCCTTCGGTCTCGGGTTCGGCGGCGGCGTGATCCGGCGACGGTGGCGGGATTTCTTGAATCTTCCGCTTGGAAAGAGTCCAGGAACCTTGTTGTGATTTCTGTTTTTCTAGAGACCCTTCCTGAAAGTAGGGTAGGATAGTTGTCCTCCGTTCTCCTGTATGCCTGGCCAGCAACAGCTCATCGCTAGCCCCGCAATGGTTGCCCGTAGCACGGTGCGCGTCGACGGCCGCGCCGTCCAGACCAAGCTCACCGCGCGCTCCGCCGTCGCGCGCAGGTGGCTCTACACCACATTGTGGCGCCACCGCCGCACACTCCACTCCGCCGCCGGCCTCACCGTGGGTCTGGACGTGCAGTGGACGCCGCCCTTCGGCAGGCTCCCCGCCGGAGCCGAGCCACGTCCGGGCACGCTGCAGCTGTGCGCGGGCAACCGATGCTTGGTCTTTCAGCTCGCGCAGGCCGCCCGGGTGCCCCGGATCCTCCGCCGGTTCCTGGCGGACGCCCGCGTCATGTTCGCGGCCTACAACGTCGGCTCCGACCGCCGGAAGCTTTATGCTCACCACGGGCTGGAGGTGCGGTCAGTGCTCGAGCTTCGCGGCGCTGCCGGCATGGGCAACGCGTCCCTAGCGGACATGGCGAGCAGACTGCTAAGAATCCATGGGGTGGAGAAACCGTGGGAGATCCGCACTAGCGAGTGGGACGGGTTGAGACTGTCCCCGGAGCAGGTGAGGTACGCGTCCATCGACGCCTACATCTCGTGCTGCCTTGGCGTGTACCTCCGCCGGCGCGCCATGGCAAGCATAAAGTCGGAGACCGAGTCTTCCGACGACGACACCGAGTCCACGGCGAGTGAGTCCATGGGGTAGAGTAACTTGTGCTTTTGTTGCTGGTGAATGGTGATAGTGTTACAGTGGTCGCCAGCCAATGGCTTGCTGTAGTAAGCATGTTGCTTGTATGCTAGTAGTTCAGAGATGGAGGACGGCTCGTGATGTGATCTACTACTACATTGCAACAAATGTTTCTTGTAAATGCTAGTTGCGAAATTTTATTTTTGCAATTGCTATTGTTTCGTTATTGGCATTTGGCCTCAAGATGAGTTTTCTTGGCTCCATCTCTGGTTGATTGTATGGAGAAATTAAACTGGACAGGCGCCGGGTCCTCGCTTTCCGCTCCGTCCGGGAGGAGGAGGTCGCCGCCAACCGCCATGCTGCGCGCGTGCGCCGAGGCCGCGGCGGATGTCCGATCTCGTCTTGCGGCGGGCGGACGCCACGGTGCGCGCCGTGGCGGGCGACCGGTTCTAGAACCGCGACGTGTTCCTGCTGGCGCTCGACCGCGCCGGCGAGCTCGCCGCGGGGTTCAACCCGGCTGACCTGTGGCCGTCCTCCCGCCTCGTTGGACCCGGCACAGCGGCGTCCGGCGCCTCGCCGAGGAGTGCCACGACACGATGTTCGGGATCATCGACCGATCGACGTCGTCAAGGAGCACCAGGAAAGAATGGTCGGCGGCCGCGGCGAGGGCGAGAACCTTGTCGACGTGCTGCTGATACAGCAGAACGATGTCGCCAGCCAGTTACTCCCTCGACATGAATATTATCAAAGCCGTCATCTTTGTAACTACTCTTTACACTTTCCTGAACTCGTTTTAACTGGTCATCATGATTTTTGTTACGAACCAACATGGTAGGCTCGTACTAATTCTTTCAATTTTAGTAAAAACATAAATTATATGGAAAGAGTTTTAGTAATTGATCAAATTTTAGTACATTGTAACAACTGCTAGCATCGTAGTCTCAAGAAACAGTACATTGAAAAAAGAGAATCGTAGTCTTAAGAAACAGTACATTGAAAAAAGAGAATAGTGTATAGTTTGTTTTGAGGAGACAGAGAGATACTAGGAGTGTGTGTGTTCTTTTTGTATTCTTTTTTTTGGCCGGCAACTGTGATGTCTGTAATAGTATGGAATGCTATCACAGTTGAGGAGCAAATTAAAGCTCGTATTTACCTTCGCGGGAGAGCGAGGCTAGAGAGACCCATGAGATACACTTTAGCAAGCATGTAAAACTTCGCCCCTCAACTCTTTAAAAGTCCAGTGCCAAGCATGTAAAACTTGCATGAGTGAGAACTAAATAACTATGCCGGTTGAATTTTACGAGGATGATGGATTAGTAACTGTACGATGACACTCCCCACTAAGACTGATTTTACATGATGTGCAGTTTCAGAGATCATTCAACACTGTTGGTGCAGTGGTAAGCAGAGCTGAGGGAAAACACAAATGCTTATCTCACTAGCTCAAAGCTGAGTATCGACGGCCGGTCAAGTGGTCAAGTTAAATTGGATGTGCAATCGATTACTTTGTCAAAGAACACAGAAAATGACCACAAATGGAGTTTTGCGCAAAAATTCCTACAACATGAAAGCCGATTCAAGCATTCCAACACAAGATGATCTAAAGGAATGGGGCCACTCCAAACGGAACCTGCCAAAATGCCAAGAAACTTTTACGTTGAATTTGAAAAAAAAAAACTTGACTATCACTAGTGTATGCGAGTAAAAATAAGATCAACATCATAGACCTGTTCTTCTGAGAAAAAGAGTTTACATCAGACTAGGAATCGACATGAATTTGCTACCTTACAAAGCAGGGGCAACACTTTCTGCCTTTTGCGATAATTGTCAAGGCAGCAGTTGACTTGTGCTCTGCTTCGTTCATCCACTCAATCATTCGAGCACCAAGGCCACACCCATGGCGGCGCTCCCGCTGCACCTGCTCCTCCTCCTCCCACTCCTCGCCGCCGTCTCGTTCTGGTGGCTCAATCGCGCGGCGTCGCGCCGGCGAGGCGGCGGCGCGCGGCTGCCCCCGTCGCCGTGGGCGCTCCCGGTGATCGGCCACCTGCACCACCTCGCGGGCGCGCTCCCGCACCGCGCCATGCGCGACCTCGCGGCGCGCCACGGCCCGCTCATGCTGCTCCGCCTCGGCGGCCTCCCAGTCGTGGTGGCCTCCTCGGCGGACGCCGCCCGGGAGGTGATGCGGGCGCGCGACCTCGACTTCGCGACGCGCCCCGTGACGCGGATGGTGCGGCTGGCCATCCCCGCGGGAGCCGAGGGCATCATCTTCGCGCCCTACGGCGAGGGCTGGAGGCAGATCCGCAAGATCTGCACCGTCGAGCTGCTCAGCGCCCGCCGCGTCCAGTCCTTCAGGCCCGTCCGCGAGGAGGAGGCCGGTCGGCTCCTCCGCGCCGCGGCGTCGGCGTCGGCGACGCCGCCGCGGGCGGTGAACCTGAGCGAGCTGCTGTCCGTGTACGCCGCCGACTCCTCGGTGCGCGCCATAATCGGGAGCCGGTTCAAGGACCGGGACACGTTCCTGGGCATGCTGGAGCGCGGGCTCAAGCTGTTCGCCAAAATGAGCCTGCCGGACCTCTTCCCGTCGTCGCGCCTCGCCATGCTCGTCAGCCGAATGCCCGGCCGGATGAAGCGGCATCGGCAGGAAGCGGTGGCGTTCATGGACGCCCTGATCCGGGAGCACGAGGAGAGCAGGGCGTCTGACGACGGCAAGGAGGACCTGCTCGACGTGCTCCTGAGGATCCAGAGGGAAGGTGATCTGCAGGTTCCGCTCACCACTGACAACATCAAGTCAGTGGTCGGAGTAAGCACTCGCGCACTTAAATCCCAAACAAACAAACACAGGCCATGGTGTTTTTTCTTCTTCTTTTTTTTGCGGGTAGACCATGGTGTTTTTTCAGTGATGCAGAGTAACGAAATTTGGCTACGTGTGTGCCGTGCAGGACATGTTCGCCGGAGGCAGCGAGACGGCTGCGACGACGCTGCAATGGATCATGGCCGAGCTCATGAGGAGCCCGAGAGTGATGCAGAAGGTGCAAGACGAGGTCCGGCAAGCACTTGCCGGACGGGCTACAGTAACAGAGGATGATCTTAGCAATCTGCAGTACATGCGGCTGGTCATCAAGGAGGCTCTTCGGCTACACCCACCCGTGCCACTTCTACTCCCACGAGAATGCCGGAACACATGCCAGGTCCTAGGGTTTGATGTGCCGGTGGGCACGATAGTGTTCGTGAACGCATGGGCGATTGCCAGGGACCCCAACTACTGGGAGACGCCGGAGGAATTTGTGCCTGAAAGATTTGAGAGTAGCAAGGTTGATTTCAAGGGGACGGACTTCGAGTACCTACCGTTCGGGGCGGGACGGAGGATGTGCCCGGGAATGGTGTTTGGGCTTGTGCACCTGGAGCTCGCACTCGCTGGCCTCCTTTACCATTTTGACTGGGAACTACCGTTTGGAATGAAGGCGGCGGATCTGGACATGACCGAGGAAATCGGGGTCACCGCACGACGGCTTCAAGACCTCCGGCTGGTTCCCGTCATCCGAGTGCCTGTGCCGGTGGACTAGCGGCACAAGTGGTGCTTTGTGTTCCTTGGTGCAGCAGCGGTGGCGGCGTTTGGAGACATGTACTTCTTATATGTACATGAGACCCGAAACTACTAATAAGGTCCATGCTTATTTGTACTGCTGAGGTCCTTACGTGCTGAGTTTCTTTAGTGTTCAGTTTTTACACATTCGGTGTGGCAAATCTTGTATCTGGTATTTACATGTAAGTACAGCTGTAATACATTTCGTGAAACAGACCTATGATCTTCGTACAACTTCTATAGTATTTTATTGAAAATATGTTAATGAGCTGTGACATTCAGATGCGAACTGCCTGCGCAGCTCCATCATTTTTTTTTGTATCTGGTACTTTGCTGCACTGCACCTTCAATATTTTACTAGTCGTGACAGCACGCATGCTACTCGCGTATGCATTTCTTAATTCGTCATACATTATAGGCGATTTTTTTTGTCCTGAGTAAGACAGCTTCATTAGTCGAATGCAATCGCGTACGAAACGGTATCCGAAGAAATAAACAGATCAGCTAGAAGATGATTCGGATGCAGTGACGCGCCAAGCTTATTAGACGAATGAGATGTAGATATGCAGCAGCTATTCGACTCGCAGATCTCGACACGCGTCTGCACGTCTGCTTGATTTATACCGCAAAAATTCGATAGGAGATCGTGCAGGCTGCAGACGGGCCCGCCTGCATCCTTACATGTAACTTCTATATGTCTACCGTTTGCACAATGTTGTTTTAGAAATAATTCATTTGTGCATACAAACAGTTATATTTGAATGGAACTCTAATTATCAGTATATTTGTGATAGTATACAGACAAAAAAACATACATATAACTTGGTACACAGAAAATCATAAGACTTGCATATATATTTACATATACGTAAGATAGATGTACAAGCTCCTCAAATGATGATTTTCTGCACAACGATAAGAAATGCAAAGCACTGCACTACTACTCCACCGGCCGTAATGGCACCCGGACGAGAGGAACAAGCTGGAGGTCCTGGAGCCGTCGGACGGTGACTCCTACTTCCTCTATCAATATCCAGATTTGCTGCCTCCATTCCACGTAGTAGCCCACGGTCAAAATGGTACAAATAGGTCAATTCAAAAAAATGATAAAATAAATTAGAATAATATTTCGCGCAAATAATTTAGAGGAGAAATCAATTAGAATGGAATGCCATCGTAATTAATTAGCTAATTCAAAAAATAGTATTGAGTACCCACTTGCGTCCTTAGATACAAAAGGCTAGCTAGTAGGAGCTTCATGTTAGCGAACGCGAATGCTATGCCCGGGCATATCCGACGCCCTGCACCGAACGGTGTGTACTCAAAATCCGTTCCCCCAAAATCAATCGTGGAACGCTCGAACCTCTCTGGAATGAATTCCTCGGGCATGTACCAGTACTTAGGGTCCCTGCTGATAGCCCAGGCGTTCACGAGAACCATGGTGCCTTTCGGCACATCGAATCCTAGAAACAGAGCCAGCTGCTCAACAGACGTCAGCCAGATTAGTTGTCCGCTTCGAATTCCAACTCGACGACTTTGATTTGAAGCCTAGCGCCGCGTAAGAAGCCAGATGGAACACATAATCAAATCCGTATGTCTTGAGCTCAGACGCAGGTGCGCGCTGATCTGCTAATTGGTCTTGTACGGAACATCATCCCGCTGGTCCGAGTAGATTGATGTTTGAAGATGAGGTCCTTCAAGCTCATTCGAGTTGGATCCAGACTCGCCCTCATAGTTTCCAATTAGATCGGAAAGTCGAATTTTGCCAAGATCATCGGCGAGGTCGTTAATATCACGGCATAATGCTGGAGCAGATGACTCCGGCTCCCTGGTGTCGGCGCGACAGCTGTTGAAATCACCAGAGCTGTTGGTGACGCTGACCCAGAAGCCGAAAGTGAACGTGGTGCCCTCGTCGAGCATGACGCTGGTGAAGTTGAAAAGTGTCATCGAGTTCGCCAGTGGATGCTCGATGAACACCCCTACCTGGCGCGCCAGTTGTCGGTGTTTAACCTCCAAGCCTATTGAGTGATATCCCAGAGGTGGTAGATTGTAGGTGAGGTGTTACCGAGATCAGAAACTCGAAAGTAAAAAAAACACGAAACTTTAGATAGGTTCGGGACGCAATATGCGTAATACGCTAGGTACTGTGTGGTGGTTTGTATTGCCTTATACGATTATTCTTTGAAGGGGGTCCCTGCCCATCCTTATATAGTCTGGGAGATAGGGTAACATGTAAGTCCTAACCAAATACAAGCATAGGAGTCCTACCGAGTACTACTCGGATAATTTTGTTATGTTCCAACTAGTCCTACTCCTGTACGAGTAGTTACAGCTGGTGTAGTGCGTGGATCATATCACATCCTTTATTCTAGAATATATATGGATTCAGCTTGCCTGTGAATATTCTACCACTCTAACCATAAATTTTTCAAATTACGGATTTGTTTCACATGATCGTGATAGAGATTCAATATAGGAAATCTCATTTTAGTGGATATGCCTCGGTCCTGTGGTAGTGAGCCACTTTTAATAGAATATTACGGCTTAAGATAATTTTAGACCAGGAGATGAAATAGCCAAACTGAGAGAACAGGAGAAAATATCTAAAACTTTGTTGCTCACTTTTATATTCTACAGAATTATTTCAACGTATAGATCTAATACAAATAGGATAAAATAGATATTTGCAATACATAACAAATACCCATAAGATTTTTGTGCTAAAAGATTATTTAAGAAGTCTATGGATGCACAAAGAAGGTACTTGTTTTTATCTTCTATTTAAAAGAAGGAAGGATACAATAATATAACTAAGTGATAGGTATTTACAATCTTGGTTGTTATCAGAAAATGAAATTCACAAGATATAGGCCATAGAAAATAAACTATCAAATATTGGAGTGAGGATTTGTTCCAATTAAACACATTTTACTTGAAGATATGTTATATTGATATATTCCATGAACTATTGGAGAACAATGACTATATATGATGTTGTACGGTAATATCATTTTTGTTCGTGAAACAAATCCTACATCATGTTTAAATTGTTTTAGGCACAAAATCAATTGTTCAAACAAGCAAAGCACATATTTTGTTTGCAAAACAACTGTTATAGTGTCAAGAAAAATTTGGTCGACACATATAATTTATATTCTAGATAATTAGGGTTTAAGATATAAAGTTATGAGATTATCAAATACTCTTAGAAATATCAAGCTTGACAAAGAGCATGGCGGTTTTTATTTTTAGATATGATTATTGCTCCATGAATGTACTCATCACTTTAATGTAAGAGCATGTGGGTATTATTTTTTTAAGTAATTACTGGTCTGTGAATGTACTCCTCCTTTGATGTAACCGTTTTGGCTTTCGGACACTAAGAATACATTTGGTTCGTTGCTAGGCTGAGCTAGTGCTCTGCCTATTCTAGCATTGCCGTGCTTAATCGAGCTGACCATTTGGTTTGAGATAAATAAACTAGCTTTTGGGAGCAACTTCACATAACAAATCATTTAGCTCTCCAGTCTCCAGTAAATTAATATATAGAAAAATCAAACTTCAGAAAAGTGTTGTGTATACATGCATGCATATCAAAATCCAAGCAAACAATACATTCATTTACTCATCAACTATTAGCAATTATCACTACTAATCTAATATCGAGGTTGGACTTTGAAGCCGTTCCTGATGGTTAGCATATCGACGATACGAATATAAGTTGTTTGCTATTAGCCGATAATTCTTCCACCACCATACAACAGGTAATTGTTCACTGGTTCGTAAATAAATCAGTTCTCTTGCCTCACAACCAACCAGATCTTGAAACAAGAAAAGGATGCTTTTGGATCAAGAAAGAATAACAGATAAGACAATAAACAGAGCTTTTGATGAGTTTGGTTCATGCTTCACCTTTTTCGTACAATATGCTAGCGCGGTTTTTGCCATCAAGAGCGAGCAAAATCAGCTCTCTATCGTGGCTGAGATTTTCCTAGCCCATTGAGGCAAGTTTGCCCTTAAAAGCAAGAAAATATTAACAGATCCAAACACCCACTCTTGCCTAGTAAGGCTTGGACAGATTTTGCCGAGGATTCAAACAAAGTCAATGTAATGTGGAGCAAGTCTATTGCCTAGTACCTTAGCTAGACTTTTTTGCGGTTCTGTGCGTTACATTGAGTGGCCTATAATCTTTTACTCCTTTAGTCTATAGAAAAAGGAGATAGGTTCTAGTACCGACCTTGAACATCCAAATAATTTTGGTGCAAATACAATTTAAATTTGGAGGCTTTGGAAGAAAAGAGCATACACATCTATGATATCGTGCTCAGTTCTAGCCAACTCCAATAATACTTGGGAGATAGTCCAATACGAGTTCAGGATTATTAGGGATTTGCTTTTGCAGCCTCCAATAGATCATTCTCAATATTCTATTCTCTTCTATTTCTTTGTGTACATATACATGAACACTACAAATACTTTATTTTTACATCCAAATAATTGAAAAAATTATGTCAATACCCCACACAAAGATGATTACCTATTTGTTGCGGAAAAAACTGGACGGTGAATCTTGTGGAGCAGACACACTAATACTCGGGAGCTCTGTTTATCTTCAGCGTAGGTCCTGCTATTGAGGTTCGGGGGTGTGCTAGTCAATTTGAGTTGTAATTAATAAAAGAATAAAATTTAATCAGTAAATAACTAAGACCGCACCAGGTGGGATTCCGAAGAAAATTGAACTCTTGCGGAATCTTCTGCTAACGTCATCTTCCTAATCCGATTCTTATCGTAGTCCTTTGACCATGCCCGCGTCAGCCTTGACCAAGACGTCTGACAGCTTTGACCGAATTGCGCTATCGGCTCCTCCCAGGACTCTCCATTGGCTTTTTGTAGGACTCTCCATCAGCTTTCCCCAGAACTCATTTCTTTCATAAATATACTTGCAAAATTTTAACATCAACACTATCATTAGTGAGTAATGTGGATTGATTTGAATTACTTAGTGTTGCGAGCCTAGGAGGGTAGCGCGCTTGGGATGCGAAAGAGGTTGTATCACCCAGCTTCCTAATCTAATCTAGCCAGACTGCAAGGAGTCATCAACATTCTAAATCTCATACCCTAGGCAGCAGCGAGGGCCCCTCCCTCAATCTGTGCTGCAATGAAGTTGGCGACCGGTTGGCGGAGATTCTTGCAAGGCAGGATACTTGACGGTGGCAAGGTTGGCCCCGCACGTATTTTTTCGGAAGCGCATACCCTTCTATTTAGGAGAGTTTGGGATGAATTATATTGAGATAAAAGATGGAACTACGAGTCTCATTAGTTGGGTATCAAAATCTGCCTAGCTAAAATTTGGGCGAGACTATAGATTTCGGCACTCGGCTGGTTGTAATTAAAAAAATAGACCATGTAACTAAATGTTATTCTAAAATTATCAAAATTTTGGTAAAAAGGTTGGCATGCATATATATTGGCATGACAAATTTTGGTATCCAACTAAACGGACCATGGTGTCGGAGCAAAATCGTTGAAGTAGGGTAATTTTTTTTAGAAAAGAAAGGTGACTGCCGGGATGCTATGCCGCATAAGGAAAAGTCCAATTTCGCCGTGCAAGTCCGAGCTCGGACCCGGCATACAGTGGGGACGGTGGCGATCGAGTCGGTGTCCCAATCACACGGTAACCCGGCCGTGTCCTCCAAGGCTTCGCCGACCCAACAGCCGCCGCCCGACCCAATATATACACACCAACGGCCCACGCGACGCGCGACCCATAGCCCACACAGTCCCGCCCTCTCTGCTCTCTTCTACTTCTGCTCCAATCCAAGAATCCACCGACCTCACGGCGGCCGCGCGAACCCTACCTCCCCTAACAGCCTCATGGGGCCGACCGTCGTGGCGAGCCGGAAGCGCGAGGCGGACGCCTTCCTCGGCGACCCCTTCGACCTGCCGCGCTTGACGAAGCGCGGCCGGTGCTCGGCGTCGGCGGCCGCCGCCGACCTCGGCCTCAGCTTCCCGCTGGAGTCCGACCCGGTCGAAGCGCTCCAGCTCATCTTCCCCGGCGCCGATCCGCAGGTGCGCCAACGTACGTGCGCTCGCGCCGATCGATTTCGATTTTCGATTGATTTGGCACGCGCTCTGCTTCCTCGTGATTGTGCTCTGTTATGAATTATGATACGTGGATTTTTTCTTTAGTCCTAATCGATCACGACGAACAGACATACTAGAACGCATCGATAGAGCAGAGGGCAAGCGAGGGACGGTGATTTTGTGTGTGCTGCGATAGTGCGATTACCGTGAAATCTTTATTAACAACTGATTATCTTGACTGCAAAATTTGGTGCCTTTTGGATTTCAATCCACCAATGATCCGACCAACACAAACCGGTCAGGTATCCTGAGTTCTGACCAGTTGGTACCAAGGAACATGTTCAGTCAAGTGCTGTTTGTCTTACAGTTCAAGATGGTACTAATTAGGATGTCTGCCTGATATTTTTTTCCTCTTAATTTACAGATTCTACGAGATCATTTACAAGCGTCAGGAAATGTCTTGGATGCTGCAATCAGAGCATACAAAGATTATTCGGCAGATAGAAGCACAGAATCTGCTTCTGCCGTAACCTATCCTCCGTCCGACAACCGGGCAAACGATGCCGTCCCATTTGAAGGTATGCAACATCTCCATATGTTTAAACCCAAAATGTTCAATTTACCATGCAATCGTTATACTCATCAAAGTTAGGAAAATCAACAATTGTCACTGATGCCAATATACCATGGTTATTAGCGACATATATTTCCATGCCACCAAAGTGTTTGCTTAACCATTTAAACCAGTTAACTTAAACCTTACATCATCAATGCCTATTGCAGTTGATTTTCCACTGTCAACTATTCCCACCAATGGCTCTGAATGGGCAGAACTCATTGTCAAGGAGATGTCCTCTGCTTCAAATTTGGTTGACGCCAAGAATCGCGCCTCCAAGATACTCAAACTATTGGAAAAATGTGTTGCTAGGGTTAGCCCAGATGAAAAGCGCAAAGTAAACAAGGTATTATCAAAAGTTATATATTGCTTAATTCTGAAACTGGGCTTGCTAACGATTAGTTATCCATGCTTCAAAGCTCACCTGAATTAGTGTTGTCCATCCAGGAGCACAAGATAGTGAAGCAGATGCTGGGAGCCCTACTTCACCAGAACGGCGTTCTGAAGCGGGCTTTCCTCATACAGCACAATCGGCTCAAGGAGTATCAAGAGATGGTGCAGGAGCGGTCTCAATTCAACCAGATCGTCGAGGAGTACCAGAAGCAAATAAAGGCATTAGAGGTAGGTTTTGTAAAACAATAGCTACAACAATGCTTAACTTTCATTAATTCTCTACTAACCATCTCATCTGGTACTACACAGGAGAAGAACTATGCCTTGTCATTTCACCTTCAGCAAGTGAACCATTGCAGCAACACCTACGGTTATCGCAATCCAGACGTCTTCTAACCAATACTGTTGGCTGAAATTTATGGGTCAATCCACCAGGTCCTGAAACTGAGGGGAAAATCCTTTTTCAGACAGAAAAAGTAATCAAAGAAAGGATATATTCATGTGTGGTATTGCAATGAGTTTGTTCCTGTCAGTATTCTCTATAGATCATAGCCGATCTAGTTTAAGTGAGCCAAATTTGAGTGATTGAAAAATTCATGTAAACCATTGTGTTCTAAATTATTGTGATAGCATATTGTGATAGTTCTCCATCAAGCTCCTTACTGAGAAATGATGATCAAAAAGCCTTTATACAGGGAGTTTGAGGACGTGGCTAATTCTCTTTCCTTGCACACTCCTTGTAAGCATCTTGCAGGGATCATCCACCTAATAAACAATGTGTATTTTTATTCGACGTTGTTCTGTCATCTACTCATCTCCATGGACTAGACGACACATTGCTTCCAGACCTGAACACAAATCTTCATACTATATTTCGCTCGCCATTCACATGCACCCCTAAAGTATGCCAGTCCACACGGCATTTCAACTCGTGGAACTCTACTCCATTTCTTTTTCTAGAGAAGTATTGTCTACTAGATACAATAACCTCGAGGAACAAGCAGAGAGATGCAACTGTAATCATGGAGCAAGAACTCCAATCCTCCCACCATTACATCTTCTTGGTCGTGATCTTGCTGCTGCCTCTCCTTGCCGTCAAGCTCCGGCGGCGCAACCACGGCAAGAACCCACCTCCCGGGCCATGGCGGCTTCCGGTGATCGGCAGCCTGCACCACCTCGTGGGCGCGCTCCCGCACCGCGCCATGCGTGACCTGGCCCGGCGGCACGGCCCGCTCATGCTGCTCCGCCTGGGCCAGCTCCCGGTCGTCGTGGCGTCGTCGCCCGACGCGGCGCGGGAGGTCATGAGGACCCACGACGCCGCGTTCGCGACGCGGCCCCGGACCGCCACCATCCGGGAGCTCACGCGGGACGGGCTCGGCGTCGCGTTCGCGCCGCACGGCGAGCACTGGCGCCAGCTCCGCAAGCTCTGCGTCACCGAGCTGCTCAGCGCGCGGCGCGTGCGGTCCCTCCGCCGCGGGCGCGAGGCCGAGGCTGCCAACCTCGTCGCGTCCGTCGCCTCGCTGTCGTCGGCGCCGGCGCCGCCCAAGCCCGTGAACGTCAGCGCCCTCCTCGCCACGTACGTGACTGACGCGATCGTTCGCGCGGTGGTGGGCGACCGGATCAGCGACCGGGACGCGTTCCTGGAGAAGCTGGACGAGGGCGTCAAGGTGGCCGCGGGATTCAGCCTCGCCGACGTGTTCCCGTCGTCACGGCTCGCGCGCGCGTTCAGCGGGGCGGCGCGCCGCGCGCAGGCGCACCACCGCGAGATGACCCGGCTCATGGACGGCGTCATCGAGGAGCACAGGCAGAGGAGGGCGGCCGGCGCCGGCAACGAGGAGGAAGACCTCCTCGACGTGCTCCTTCGGGTCCAGAAGGAGGGCAGCCTGCATGTTCCCCTCGACATGGGCACCATCCGCGCCGTGATCATCGTAAGATTAGCAACCTCTCGCCAAGTCGCCATTCGCCAATGTCCTCGATTAAAACCATGTTCCGTTCTGCTATGCGTTCAAAACTTCACGAAATTGACAAGATTGTATTTTTTTTGGGATGCTGCGAAGGATCTTTTCGGTGCCGGGAGCGAGACGACGGCGACGACGCTGCAGTGGGCCATGGCGGAGCTGGTGCGGCACCCGGCGGCGCTGCGCAAGGCGCAGGCCGAGGTGCGCTGCGTGCTCGCAGGGGAGAGCCGCGTGGCGGAGGACGTGCTGCCGGAGCTGCGCTACCTGCAGCTCGTCATGAAGGAGACGCTGCGGCTGCACGCCGCGGTGCCGCTGCTCCTCCCGCGCGAGTGCCAGGAGGAGACACGCGGCGTCCTGGGCTACGACGTGCCCGGGGGCGCGATGGTGCTGGTCAACGCGTGGGCGATCGGCCGGGACGCCGCGATCTGGGGCCCCGACGCCGAGGAGTTCCAGCCGGAGAGGTTCGAGGGCGGCGGCGCCGGGGCCGAGGTGAACTTCAGGGGCACGGACTTCGAGTTCGTGCCGTTCGGCGCGGGCCGGCGGATCTGCCCGGGCATAGCGCTTGGGCTCGCCGTCATGGAGCTCGGTCTCGCCAGCCTCCTATTCCACTTCGACTGGGAGCTCCCCGGAGGCGCTGCGCCGGAGGAGCTCGACATGGCCGAGGGGCTCGGGATCACGGCGCGGAGGAAGAGCGACCTGTGGCTGCAGGCCACCGTGCGCGTACCTGTACCTAATATCTAGAGGGGAGGAAGAAGATTATATTGGTGGATCTGTGACCGGGTGGAATCCTAAAACATTATTTTCTACTGTCTCGAACATTTCCACTCTCGCTTGAACATTCTTTTCTCCTTGCTAGTAGAATACTTTTTTCTCCTAAATAGAACGTTGTGGTGGTAGAGGCTCACTAAATTGGGCTGCTGGCGTCGAGGACGATATGTGTGGCATCGCCGCTGATCATCGGGAAGGCATATGAGCAGCCGTGATTATAGAAGAGTAACATTTGTAGATTAGTTTTCTGACTTCAGGCTGACATCTGTACGTGAATGTGCATCAAGCTTACTGGTATGCACAATCCGCATGGCTTTGGCCACATATGGGGCAAATGCCGTCAACCTCAGCTTGTCGTTGGACAGTGGTAATCCCAGGTATGTTTGTGGGACGCCTTCCCGCTTGCAGCCTACTAGTGTTGAGATACACTGTTGTAGCAAATTTTCTGGAACATGCATCGGGACTGCAGTGCTTTTGGAGTAGTTGATCTTGAGGCCAGTGGCATCCGCAACTGATCCAGCAGGAGACGAAGTCGAGTCACATCCGCTAGCGCGCCACGGCAGACGATCAGGGTGTCGTCTGTGTACTGTAGGACCGCACAGGTCCCGTCCTCCTGGATTGGATGCCGCACGCCGCCATCAGTCTTGATAAGAGTCTGCAGCACATCGGCAACCAACAGGAAGAGATATGGGGAGGCCGGCGACGTCGAACTGCCACAGGGGCGGCGGTGTGGCCGTGCCCAGCATGCCTCTGTAGTGTGCAGTCAGTGCGTCCACTTTTTCTTGGTGCGAGTTAATCATCATACCATTGACCTCAATGCCACGGATGGTGTTGCGCCGGAGTCGTTGCGTCGCGTGTGCATGGAAGAACTCCGTGTTGGAATCACCTTCGCGGACGGCTCGTTGCTTCCCGCGCTGGCGCCAGAAAGCCGCTCGCTGCTTGATCGCCAGGCAAAGCCGATCTTGGCACATGGTCCGCACCTGTAGTTCATCAGCAGATAATGCACGATCCTCCTCCATGGTGTCTGTTAGAGATAATATTCTAGAAGTTTCTCTGCATGTAATCTTTAACCAACCGAATCAATCTCTTATAGATAGCAAAGATATATTCTAAATTGGAGTACAGATAGAACTCTAATAGATTGATTCGGTTGCCTTATTTGTATAAGTTGTTGCGTCCAGCCTTGGCGTATATATAAACACACAATCCGCGGCCACCCAAGGGTGGTAGAAACACTTCTACCTGTTCCATTTTACATGGTAACAGAACCAACCTCTAAAACATCTCATCTAGCCATGGCGTTTGACTCCAATTCAACCACCACCATCCCCTCCTCCTTCCAGATCCCAATTGCTGAGAAACTCAGCAAGACCAATTACATGCTCTGGAAAGCCCAAATCCTGCCGCCAATCAGAGCGGCGCAGCTGGAGGGACTACTCACTGGAGTAGGGGCAATGCCGGCCCAGACCATCGTCGTCAGGACCGGCAACACCACCTCCGCACAACCCAACCCGGAGTATGCTCGCTGGGTCTCCCGCGATCAGGCCGTTCTCGGGTATCTCCTCTCGTCATTGATGAGGGAGGTGCTCATGGGAGTCACCACGCTCACGTCGTCGGCTGCTGTCTAGCGCACGCTGGACGGGATGTACGCCACCCGTACCCGTGCTCGCTCCGTCAATATGCGCATCGCGCTTGCCACAACCAGAAAAGGTGCGTCCAAAATGACCGAATTCTATTCCAAGATGAAGAGCTACGCAAATGAGATGACTGCGTCCGGCCAAACCCTCGGTGACGAGGAGTTTGTTGCGTATGTGCTCACTGGCCTTGATGAAGAGATCTACAATTCCTTTGTGTCCTCCATTGTTACCCGGGTCGAGCCAATTTCGCCTGCTGAGCTGTATTCACAGATGCTGGCCTTTGAACTCCGGTTAACAAAACAAGCTGCCAACACCTCCTATACCTCGTCCTCCGCCAACGCAGCGTCACGGGGTCATCTTGCTCCCTGGACTCGCGGTGGACCTCCCTCCCGTGGCCGAGGGCGGTCCTCTGGCCCCGGCCGTGGCTCCTCTTCAAGCGGGTCACATAGCGGCTACAACGACAACAACAACTACCGCCGTTCTGCTGGTGGTGTGCCATCAGATGCTAATGGAGGCCAGAATCGTCCAAGGTGCCAGGTTTGCAAGAAAGTCGGTCATGAAGCCGATATCTGCTGGTACAGATATGATGATAGTTATGCACCAAATATTCGTGCTGCAAACATGGCGTCGCCCTCAGGTGCTGATCCAAATTGGTACCTAGACTCTGGTGCTACATATCACATCACCGGAGAACTTGAGCAACTCACAATGCATGAGCGGTATAATGGCAACGAGCAGATTCGGGCTGCAAACGGTGCAGGTATGGATATTGCCCACGTTGGTCAATCTGTTATACCTCTTACAGTGTCAAATAGTGAAATAATGAATTTGCAATTGGGAATGATGGATGGTGCCTTGCCCAGACCTTTGCCGCAGCGCGCGTCGACTTGAGGCAGCCAGCGAGGTGGCCGGCGGCGTCGGAGAGTGCGGGGGCGTCATGCCATGCAGGGAGGACACTAGGGAGGAAAAGCTTATTGTGGAGCCATGCATTTTCAAACCGGAAGATGTTTGCTTTGGGGATGGCCGTGGACATGTGAGCAATGATTGGAGCGTGATCAGAGGTGGGGCGAACACGAGCTGTCAGCGTGGTTTGCGGGAAAGCGGAGCTGTCATCTCCTTAACTACGATTCTAATTGCCCATTATATTCCAGCACTGAGACTGCACACAATGTCCCAGCTTGGAACAGGCGACATCAAGCTGACCATGGCACCATCGTTAACATCATAGTTATGATTGAGCACATTCCCTTTGGGGTACAAAAGTGAAAACTCTGACTATGTAGCTGCTGTGGCCTTCAGAAACAGACGACGAGACGAGCACAAACCCAACCGAATGGTGCCTCTCCAGAATCAAATGAAAAGCCACAAAAAGCATCTAAATTATCAAGAGTGCTTGGAAGTCTTGGAGGACTTGATCGATGTTCTTTTGAGAATCCAGAAGGAAGACCACCTCGGCGGCTCTCTCTCCATTGGAATCATCAAAGCCGTCATCCTTGTAACTAGCTCTATGAATCATTGTCCTATTCTTATTCTTTCAAAAAGTTACATTTTTCCACGACAAACTAACATTATAATATCATGCAGGACTTGTTTGCAGGTATGGTGGAAGTGAAACAACATCAACAACTACCAATTGGGCTATGGCAGAGCTCATCAGGAACTCGATCAGAGAAGCATAGGCAAAATTAATATTGGATCTTATGAAGACAAACAAGAGATTTTACACGCTAATTGCCCATCCAGAAAACAAACACAACTACAGTAATGCCAAGAATAGTTCCTGCACTTAACTTCGATGAGGCATCAGCAGCGGAGTCTGAAGATTGTGAAGAGCCATCGTCGAGACTACCTTTGTCCTGAACCATAGTGACTCCCCAAACTTGGGCTGTTCCCTTCTGCTGACACATCAACCGATGCCCAAAACTTGGGCAGCTTGCCGGTGAGCCTGTTGTTTCTGACATCAACGAGGCTAAGACTCGGCAATGCCGCGAGCGCATCCGGGATCTCCCCGGTGAGGCGGTTGCCGGCTAGGTCAAGCTTTCTCAGCCCTGTCAAGTTGGCAATGGCCGGCCACATCGTCCCTGACAAGTTGTAGTTCGTCAGGCCGAGGATGGTCACCTCTGACGCGTCGCATATCACGCCCAGCCAGCCACTGCAGGCGTCGTTCCCCGTCCACGACCTCGAAAGATTGAGCGGGTAGCCGAAGCCCTCCGCCACCTGCAGCAGAGCGCTCACCTGCGCGTCGCACGGCCCGGGCGCGTCCAAGCAGAAGCCGTTCCCGGCGACCACGTCGGCGGCCACGGCGGGGCTGAACGCCGGCACCGGGCCCTGGAGGTGGTTGTAGGACGGGAGATGTCTGTCAGGCTCGCCATCCTACCCAGGGACACCGGTATCACCCCGGTGAGGTTGTTGTGGGACATGAGGTTCGCGACTACGCCCGCCGCCGGGAAGTGGCCGGCGATGCTGGCGTTGGAGGCCGAGAAGGTGTGGAGGGCAGGCAGCTGAAGATGGCGTCGGGGAACGGCCACGGCTGGAGGGGCAGGCCGTCCGTGCTGAGGCTCCGCAGCGCGGGTGTCGCGCGAAGGAGGTCCTCCGGGAGGGACGTGAAGGCGTTGCCCTCGAGGGAGAGGCGGGTCAGGGAGGGGGCTCGGGGCGGCGGGACGGCGCCGGAGAACACGTTGCCCTGGAGCTGGAGCGACTCGAGCGCGGTGAGGCTGGAGAGGGAGGAGGGCAGGGTCCCCGCCAGGCCTTGCCCCGCGAGGTCGATGGCGGTGACGCGGCCGGAGGGGGAGCAAGTGACGCCCTTGAACGAGCAGGCGTCGCCGCCGCCGGCGGTCCAGGTAGAGGGCGGCCTCGCGAGGGATCGGGCTACGTCGGCGATGGCGTCGGCATCGGATGAGCATCCGATTCCCGCCGCCGCGGCGGCGGCAAGGCAGCACGAGAGGAGGAGGGTGATCTGGAAATGCTTCATCTCCATCCCCATGGTGGGGGATTCTGGGTTGTCTTGCCTTGCGTAGAGGGTGGAGGCTCGAGGCGGCGTGCGGTGGTTCTTGACTCGGCGTCTCCGCCGGTTTCTCCGACGTGCTGCTGACAGCTTGTCAGTGCTATGGTTTTGCACACGCGCCTCAGTAAATTTTGAGAGCTAGCTAGTTCATTTCCAAGTTCCAACACAATATTAACTTCAGTGCCAGTGCCCGTTGGGGTCACGTTCACAGAACAAATCTGTTTTGCATTTCCCTCCCGGCCCACTCGAAGCTCCACATATGACCTGTGAATAGCATCATCAACAATTTCTTTCATTTTTCCTCGCACAAAAAGCAACTTCTTTAATTTTTTTCGCGGTGCATATAAACCATCTTGAGCTACTCCCATTTTGGGACAATAAATATTTAATTCCTTGTTTCACTGTAAATGATAAAAAAATGGAATATGTGTAGAGAGTAGAGACTATGTATTGATGTGAAGAAAAACGATAAGTGGAAAAAGGATGGAAGGGGTGTCAATTATCCCTTTTCCAGATTAGTTACTATTTCCCCATTTTTTAAACTAGAAATAGCTCATTTTGAAATATACTATCTACATCTCAATGTCCTATAAGCGCGCGATTACTATGTAGTGATATGCACTTATGCTTCATTTGCATAAGTGCAAATACTGGTCTCCACGCATTATCCATGGTAAAAATGGGGGCACCACAAGTAGCCTTCCCATTCCTTCCTTTCTTTATTCTTTAATGAAACGAAATTTCTTTCTTTACTTTATTGGAAGTGTCTCCGCATCAGTCGATTGATAATTTGTTTATCTTTCAATCACCGGTTTCCACCATTGATTATTCATCCAATCAGTGTGGCTCTGTATTTAGAGCATCTTTAACAGCCTAGCCAAATCTCACTCTCTATATTCTCATTTAGCTATCCATTTAGCCAACATTCTCTCTCTATATTTCGGTACACTCCAACAAACTAGCTAACTCAGACTCTTCGTATATCTAACATGTGGGACCTCTCATTTGGATCTTTCCTTTTTTTCACCCAGCCCTATCCTAACCTCCTTCCTTTCCCTCTCTGCAAGTGGGGCCGATCCAAGGCAACAAGACCAACCTGCGGTCGTTGGCCGCCGCGGCGGCTGGCAGGGCCGGCACCACCGCAAAGAGGAGGAGAGCGCGAACCCGGTGGGGTCCTCAGCAGGCGCGAGTGAGCGGTGGAGGTAGGGGCACCGTGTAGGGAATGGCGGCGGCGGCCATGGTCACCGCGTGAGGAGCTGTGGTGGGACGGCGGTGGTGGCGGGAGCGGAGGGAGAGCGCGGGAGATGGGAGCGGCCGTAGAACGGGGACGGCGACGATGGCACGACGCGGGAGCGGCGTGAGGATAGCGACGACGGGCGCGGCGCCGGAGCGGCGAGGGACGGGGTGTGTGTCGGTGTTTAACCGGCTGCCCACCGAGGGATATACCCAAGGTGGTAAGTTTTGGGTGAGGGAACGCCGAGATCAGGAACTCGAAGGTGCAAAGAACACAAGACTTTAGACAGGTTCGGGCCGCACGGAGCGTAACACCCTATGTCCTGTACGGTGGTTTGTATTCTCTTTGGTGTAGAATGACCTAATGTCTTCTGTTTTGAGGGGGTCCCTGACCTCCCTTATATACCCGAGAGGTCAGAGTTACAAAGATGCTAACCAACCCCCACCGAGGGATCACACCAGAACTAATCTCGAGTAGATCCTCTCCGTGTTGGTTAGCCCTATCTCCTATTTAAACGGGATAAACAAGAGATAAACAAAATGAATAAGAGATAAGACGGGCTTAATTTCTTAAACTTCGTGACATGCCCAGCCCGGTGGCCACGGGTCTGACAAGCCCCCGAGCTCTTCGTAGCTGAGCACTGCAGGCTTATCGAGTACTTTCGAAGCAGTCTTCAACTTCTTCTGAAGCTTCGTCTTGAAACCCTGCTTCGAGTACTTCCTTAGCCGCATCGAAGCTATGAGGTGCTCATGCCCCGAATTTTAGTTCTGTTATGGCGTGCGATTGAAAAATCGCACTCCATATGGAGTAGCCCCCGAGCCTCGGGTTGAATCGGAGAATCAGGCTGAGGGTCCCATTAATTTGTAATCCTCCTTATCCTTCAAAGAAACTTGAAAAATAAGTAGTCGATGCCACGTACCCCGCAGCCCCCGAGCCTTAAATCCAAATCCCACGAAATTGAAGATAAGGGTCCAAAGAATCGTGGCATACAGGCTAAACAATGACACTGTAAGGAGAGACCAAAGTGATGGTACAAATGATGCAATTAGACCAAAGATTCGAAAAAACCCCTTCTTTCGGGCTAATTAGCCCTGAAAAAATGATTAATCAAATATTCAATCTAATCAGACCACCAAGTGACCCCTCACCTTTGGAATATTCCACAAAACGACTCTTGGTCTTCTGAACAGTAACTTTTCCCCATCCCGCAAGTTACTTAACCCCGCGGCCATAGGAGGAAAAATTGTGCTTTCAGTCCGCATTCCGCCAAAAACCACCAAAACCCCAATCTGAGCCGAACGCCGCCGCCACTGCCCAAGGAGATCCTCCTACTCCAACTTCCCCGCCCCTCTCCCTGCAGCCCCCGAGCATCTCGTGGCGTAGCGCATTGGAGATGGCGCCTAAGAAGTCGGAGATCGAGGGGAAGAAGAAAGCGGCAGAACCATCGACCGAGGAATGGTCACACAGTAAGTGCTCCCTTAACAATCTGAACAAACTGGTTTCCGAGGGGTTGCTCCAAGAGAAAAACCTTGTTAACTGGCGCCCCTCTTTCCGTGAACCTTTCCCCATGGAGAATGTCGACGAAATCGTCACATTCTTCCATTTTGCCGAACGGGGATTGGCCCTCCCCACTTGTTCTTTCTTCCGCGGCCTTCTTTACTACTACGGGCTTGAGCTCCATCACCTCAACCCGAATTCCATCTGCCACATCTCCATTTTCATCCACTTTTGTGAAGCATTTCTCGAAATTGAGCCCCACTGGGATCTATTCCGCTTCCTCTTCCGCGTGAAACCCCAGCCAACCACGAAAAAACTCGCCGTGGTAGGGGGCGCCGGCATCCAACTGCGACAGCAGGCCGGCGAGAGATACCTTGCATATAAATTCCCCTCCAACCTTCCTGGATGGAAAAACCTCTGGTTTTACATCGAGAACCATGCTCCCCCCCTGCCGACGAAGTCGAGCAAACCGCCCGTGGTGAGGGGGGAGTGGAACCTTGAACCCTCCGGCATGGAAATGATTCAAGTCAAGGAGCTGCTGGAGGCCATCGATGCACTGAAGAAGGAAGGGGTGACCGGCGCCTCCGTCATGTTCTCCTTTTACAAGCGCCGCGTCCAACCCATCCAGCAGCGCTGTAATCTGGGCTTCGAGTACACCGGCCCCGCTGACCCTTCTCGTATGTGCACAGAAGAGGTACCCGACGAAGTCGCGCTCCAGCGAGTTCAGCGGGTGCTGCTGGACGTGAACGCCGTGCCATACGTGCCCACTCTGTTCTCCGCGCAAAATCCGCCCCCGCCGGTGAGTGTTCGACTTCTTTTACCGAAGAAATCTGTTACTGCGCCGATGGTGTACTGAAAACTTTTCTGCAGGAGCACTCGCAGTTGTACTGCAGCTACCCGCCGCAGTCGGACCTCCCCCGAGCGTATCACCTCCTCCCCTCTGCGGCCGCAGCCGCCAAGAAGGCTCGCCTTGCTGCGGCTCAAAGCCGCAACGAGTCCGCCGAATGCGCAAGCCCGCGGGCGGGGGAAGAAGCCGGAGAAGAACCGCGCCCGGCCACCGCCGTTGCCACTAAGACAACTCGCCCTACTACGGTCCGAGGCAGCGGCGAGTCCTCCGAGTGCGTGGACTCGCCGGCGAGTGAAGGAACCGAGGGGGGAGCGCGCCAGGATAGCTCTTCCGACCAGAGCTTGGAGTTGGCCGGCGCTTTGCCACCGGTGCCGAAGGGCCAGCGGCAGATGCGCAAACGCAAGGCCGAAGAAGTCGAATCCTCCAGGTACGGAGTTGCTGTTTTGTCAGTTACCAAGTTCCAATGATGCCGAACACTAACAGCACCCCCTTGCAGTCTTCCTGCTCCACCACCCGGACCTGAGCCCGAAAGGGTGGGGACAGGCCCCTCCGACGTCGCGGCGGTGACAATTGCCGTGGCGGAAACCCCTCCATCGGCCGGCCAAGCCTCGCCATCAGCGACGAGCGTTCCTCGGCGGGCCTGGCGGGTGAAGAAGGCTGCCAAGAAGAAGTCGACACTGTAAGTTTTGCTTCAATCGCTTGAAAAGATTGACCGCGCCTGCGTGGATAACCATGTTGTCGATGTCGCCAGGGCTGCAAGTGCGGTGCAACTCCAGCTGGAACCGGGCAGGGCTGCGGCACCTGCCTCAACTGCAGCAGCCCCCGAGCCCTCGGCGCCTGGGGGGCCTGTACCCGCAGAGGTGGCCCCTGAAGCAGATGCGGGGCTCCCCGACTTGCCGCCTCCCGAGTCCCAACAAGAAGGAGCCGGACCCGGTGGCGATGAACAAGTCGTGGCCCCGGAAGCGGGTGCGGGGCTCCCCGACTTGCCGCCTCCCGGGTCCGGGCAAGAGGGAGCCGGGCCCAGTGGCGGGGAACAAGTCGTGGCCCCTGGTGCCGCTCCTACCAGTGGTACAGGTACGCGCTTACCCGCCCGCGGCTTGATGCCAGGGTCCGAGGACAATATGGTGACTACTTCGTATGCTTGCAGGTGTCCAGCCGCCGCCGTCCGGGGATGCCGCCGGGCCCACGGAGAGTCCCCGTGAGGTGCTGAGGACCGGGCCAGGGTACCAGAACATCATCACCACCGACCTGGTGGATGATCTTCTGCTAACGGCCGAGAACCTGGAGACCTTCAAGAGCACCTTCAAGGAGTTATACAACTTCTCCATGGTAGTACTCGCGTAAAGTTCCGGGTGTGTGCATTGGTGAGTTGTTTAGTACTCATTCTCCTCCTTTGGCGCAGCATGTGATTACCAAATCCCAGAAGAAGTCGGAGAAACTCCGCGCGGTTGTGAGTGACGCGCGGGAGTTAGGTGCCCTGCACAAGCGCATTTCCGAGGAGAAGACGAAGAACTGCTATCTGCAGCGCGAGCTTGATATGCTGAAGCAGGAAAGGACTCGAGAGACCTGGCTGCTCAAGAATGACCTGAAGAACCTTGAAGAGGCCAACTCCGAGCTCCAACAACAGGTCAAGGAGCAACAAGCAGAGTACCAGGAGCAGCTCAAGGCAGAAAAGAAGGCGCACCAAGGTAGGCCCCCGTTTCCCTCGAGTACTTTTCCTTAGTGATTTCACTTGCTTGCTGAAACATCTTCACCACAGAGCTTAGGAAAGTAATAAAACACAAAGAGGAGCTGCTTACTGACGTGAAGAATGTGCTGTATCGTCGTACAGATGAAGTCGAAAGGCTGTGGAAGGTGATCGACGACACTGAACGTCAGTTCGTCGACTGCCTTCAGCAAGTCAAAGCGCTGGGCGAGAAGGACGAGCAGCGGCGCAAAGAGCTGGAGGACCTCCAGGGAGCCGCCCAGGAACTGGTCGACATGGTGGACCCGCCAGAAGAAGGCGAGGCAGGCCCGCGGCCCCTGCTGGGACGGCTCCGTGAAGCCCCGAAGAAAATGCTCAAGTTTTTATCCGAAGCTCCAGTCGCTTGCGTGAGCAACGCCCTTGCATATGTAAAGTCCTTCATGCCCAATGCGCAGTTAGACATTTTTGCGCAGGTGTAAGCATCTAGGCCCTTAAGGTATGTTTCGGTGATTAATGACAACCATTATTGTGACTAATGAGTTTGTGCAGCTTATAGATCATTATTGCTCATTTGGTTATATGTCAAAAGAGGCCCCTAATTTTCATTATTCAAAAAGGCGATCTCGGCATTCAACTCAATAATATGTCAAGACTAAGGATCTTTCTATCCTAAGTGTCATAAGGTTGAGAAGGACACTTAGGTTAGTATAGGTTTTATAGTTTTGTAGTGATCGCACTATTAAGAGGGGTTTAGGCTTAGTAACTTGAGCATGGACATGGTCATTTGAAAATGGATGCACACAATGGTCACTCAGGTTTCTAGAAGCTCAAATAAGTGGTTCTCAACTTATATCTCAAGAATATTTGGATTTCATTCAAGACTCAAGTCAGAAAGGCAAAATCAGAAAAATCTATTCACCGGTTTAACCGACGCTTCAAGTTTTATATACGTCGGTTAAACGAGGTCAGCAGGACTGGACAAGTCAATACACCGGTTAAACCGACGTTATTTGAATTTGACGTCGGTGCAGTTGTCCAGAGACTCGGTTTTCAGTTGATCAGTGGACAACTACACTCACCGGTTAAACCGACGCTATTTGAAATTGGACGTCGGTGCAGTTGTCCAGTGACTTGGTATTTCTGTTGATCAATGGATGATTACACTCACCGGTTAAACCGATGCAACGACGGTTAATCTGCCCAAGCTGTAACGGCTAGTTTTCAGAAGTGGCAGTTTACATTCACCGGTTAAACCGACGATGACTATTGGAGGGACGTCGGATTAACCGGCGCTACGCAGTTTTCTGGCAGCTTTTTCTCCAACGGCTCTATTCGTGTGAGCTGCCCATATATACCCCTCCAATGGGTCATTCTACCACTCTTGACACCAGGCAACATCCAAACACACATACTATAGTCAAGAGCCACCTTGAGCTTCAACATTTCATACACTTGTTCATTCAATCATTCAAGAAGCAAGATTAAGGACTTGAGTAGAGAGAAGCTTGTGTGCATCCATTCTTGGTGATTGGTTCTTGCTCAAGTGAAGGCCTTAGCTTGTTACTCTTGGTGATTGGCATCACCTAGGCGATCTTGGTGATCGAGGTGATTCTCACGGAGCTTGCCAAGGATTGTGGAAGCCCGGAGAAGAGATTTGTACGTGCTTGATCTCCACCACACCGGGATGGTGAACGGAGACTCTTAGTGAGCGCCCTCGTCTTGGTGACTTGGAGGTGACAATACTCTTTGTGAGTGTCACAACGTGGATTAGGGGTGTGTGCCAACACATCGATACCCACGGAAAAATCCGGTTGTCTCTTGTCCACTTTACTTTTTCAAGCATTATCTTTCATGCAATTCATTCATGTGCTTGATTTAGGAATCACTAGTTAGATCTACCTTGCTAGGCTTTATCTCTTTTCATCTTAACTAGCTTGTGTAGGTTGTTTAGTTATCCGGTTGGTGAATTGGAGCCTTTCTAGTTTTTGCATAGTTAAGGTTGTTTTAGCTTGTTTTAGAAATTGAAAAAGGCCCAATTCACCCCCCCTCTTGGTCCATCGATCCTTTCAATTGTATCAGAGCCTCGTTGCTCATTGGATCATTAGGCTTCACCGCCTAGAGCTATGGCCAAGATGGGTGGTTCGCCGCCTCACTTCGAGGGCAAGAACTTGCCTATTGGAAAGTTCGCATGGCCGCATACCTTGATGCGATTGCCCCCGAAGTATGGTTGGCAACTAAAGTCAGGTTCACCGGAGATCCCACCCCCGACCAATTAAAATGGAATGCTAGAGCTAGAAATGCAATTTTCGAAGCTATTAGTGAGGAGTCTTTGCTAGAGTTAATGGCATGGACCTAGCAAGTGATATTTGGAAGGAACTCATTGAAATACATGAAGGTTCCACCAAAGTTCGTGAACAAAATATCACTTGTTTAGAGCTAAGTATGATTCCTTCAAAATGCTAGCTCATGAAAATTGCAATGATATGTATTCTTGCTGAATGTCATTGTCAAGGACATTAATGCACTTGAAATATCCAAAATTGACAGTGCATCCATCAACCGCAAGATCCTCATGCTCCTCCCGAAGCCCAAGTATAACATTATCAATGCTATGCTTCAAAAGGAGGATCTCGCCACAATGGAAGTAGGAGAACTTGTGGCGAAATTCGCGCTCATGAAATGAGCATTCTTGGTATGTCCGAAGAGCCAACATCAAGCAAGTCAATTGCTCTAAAGACCAAGACAAACAAATCCCGCAAGCTCAAGATGGTCAAACAAGACTCAAGCTCAAGCAATGAAGAAAATGATCATCATGAGAGCTCATCCGATGTTGAAGATGATGGAGAGCTTGCTCTCATGATGAGAAAGTTCACACGCTTGAATGAGAAGATCAATAAGAAGGGCTTCAACTTTGACTCCAAGAAGGGAATGTTCCGGCCAATGGATGTCAAGAACAAGATTTGCTACAATTGTGGCGAAAAAGGACACATCCGTCCAAATTGCCCCAAGCCGGATAAAAGAAGCAAGGACAACAAGAGTAAGCATCGCCATGATTCAAGCGATGATGAAGAAGAGGAGAGGAAGAACAAAAACAAGAGATTGGGAAGAAGAAGACCCATGACAAGAAGACCAAGCTCTTCCCAAAGAAGAAAGGGCATACCAAGAAAAGTTTCTTGGTGGAGAAACAAGAATGGGTGACCGATGTCTCATCAAGCGAAGACTCAAGTGATGAAGAAGACATTGTCACCATCGCCCTCACCAATGAAGAACCATCTCTACCTCCGCCTCCTATGTGCCTCATGGCAAAAGGTAACACCAAGGTATGTGAGGTAGATAGTGAAGATGATAGTGATGAAGAGCTTGATCCAAATGAATTTACTAACCTCATCAATGAGTATACATCCGTCATCAAGAGGGAAAAGGGCAAAGTTAAAGTTCTTGAGAGCACTCATGCCAAGTTAGAGCTTGCCCACTCCGACTTACTTAGTAAGTACAATGACTTGCTCAAAAAGCACAATGAGTCACTTGTACTTGCTAAGCAAGTTGAAGAGAGCCACAAAAAGCTCAAACAAGAGCATAGGGAGTTGGCTCACAAGTATCAAGAACTTGAATTTGCTTATGAAGTAATTGACCCAAGTCTTGAGAAAGTTGTTCTTGAAAAGGTCAATGCTTCTACTTCATGTGATGACCTACTCATTGATGCATATGCCACTAATGTTGTGCCCAAGCTTGCCTCTTCTAGGGAAAAGGAATTGATGGATCAAGTGGCAAGCCTCAAGAGTAGTGTGGAGAAACTCTCAAGGGGAGAATACATCCACAAGGAGATTCTCTTTAACAATGCCCGTGACTATGGTAAGAGAGGTCTTGGTTCATTTCCGGAGCCAAACATGGCTACAACTCCTTCTCCGGAGATCAAGACAGGCTTCATCAAGGAAGTTGGCTCATATTGCCAACATTGCCAAGTCACCGGGCACCACACTAGGGAGTGCACTTTACCATCACGTCCTCTTCCTAAATTACCCAAGAATTACTCATCAATGTTTCAAAATAATCATTTCTCTTGAGTAAAGTGAAGGGCAAGGTGAAGGCCAAGTTCATTGGCAAAATTGCTAAGGAGTCGAAGAAGAAGCTCCCCAAGCAACTTTGGGTCCCAAAATCTCTTGTCACACATGTGCAAGGCCCAAAGCTTGTTTGGGTTCCGAAAACTCAAAAATAAATTCTCATGTGTGTAGGTGAACTACAAAGCCGGTGGAAAATATTGGGTACTTGATAGCGGTTGCTCTCAACATATGACCGGCAATGATAGCATGTTCACCTCACTTGAAGACCCCGGCGATCATGAACATGTCACCTATGGTGATAACTCAAAGGGGAAAGTCTTAGGTTTGGGTAGAATTGCAATTTCAAAAGATTTATCCATTTCAAATGTTTTGTTTGTAGAAGCACTTAGTTTTAACCTCATTTCTATTGCACAATTGTGTGATCTTGGACTAACGTGTGCCTTTGACAAGAATGGTGTTGCAGTGACTCATGAAAAAGACAAGTCATTGGCATTCACGGGGTTTAGGCATGGCAATATCTATTTGGTGGATTTCTCTTCAAAGCAAACAAGCACCATGACTTGCCTCTTCACCAAGTCGTCTCTTGGGTGGCTTTGGCATAGAAGAATTGCTCATATTGGCATGAGCAACCTCAAGAAAGCCCACAAGAGAGGGATGATCACCGGCATAAAGGACGTCACTTTTGACAAAAACAAGCTATGCAAAGCATGTCAAGCCGGGAAGCAAGTTGCAACTCATCATCCTATCAAGACGATGTTGTCTACCTCCAAGCCGCTCGAGCTACTACACATGGATCTCTTTGGTCCAACTTCATACAAGAGCATTGGTGGTAACCTCTATTGCCTAGTAATCGTTGATGATTTTTCACGTTACACTTGGGTCATGTTTTTAGGCGATAAGGGTGAAACTCCGGAAATCTTCAAGACATTTGCAAGAAAAGCTCAAAGGGAATATAATTCTCCAATTGTGAAGATTCGGAGTGACAACGGCACCGAGTTCAAAAATATGAAGATTGAAGAATGGTGCGATGAAGAAGGAGTCAAACATGAGTTTTCCGCCACCTACACGCCCCAACAAAATGGTGTGGTGGAAAGAAAGAACAAGACACTCATCACCCTAGCAAGAGCAATGCTGGATGATTATGGCACGTCCGAGAAGTTTTGGGCGGAAGCAATCAACACGGCGTGTCATGCATCCAACCGTGTGTATCCTCACCGACTCCTCAAGAAAACTCCATATGAGCTCATCACCGGGAAGAAACCAAATATATCATACTTTCGGGTCTTTGGTTGCAAATGCTTCATTTATAAGAAGAAAAGGCTCGGTAAGTTTGAAAGTAGATGTGATGAAGGTTTCTTTCTTGGTTATGCATCAAACTCCAAAGCATATAGAGTATTCAATCAAACCTCCGGGTTAGTTGAAGAAACATGTGATGTGGAGTTTGATGAATCTAATGGCTCCCAAGAGGAGGTTGTTGGCTATGAAAATGTAGGGGATGAAGAGATTGAAGAAGCCTTAAAGAAGATGTCCATTGGGGATATCAAGCCGGAAGAGGTGCATGAAGACAATGATCAAGGGGGAGGAACTTCCTCATCTTTGCCAAACACCTCCACGGCACCCCAAGTGAATGAAGATCAAGATAAAGTTGATCCACTACCTCAAGAAAATGTGTCAACGCCAACACCTCAAGTCCAAGAACAAGAAGAGCAAAATGTTCCACCACAAGCACAAGTCACTCATGATCCACCCCAACAAGCATCCACGCAAATACCGCTAGTGAAGCATGGTCGCATCTCCAAGGATCATCCAATTGGTCAAATCATTGGTAGTCCTTCCAAAGGAGTAAGAACTCGTTCTAAGCATGCTTCATTTTGCGAACATCACTCGTTTGTTTCTTGTATTGAACCCACTAGCATAAAGGAAGCACTTGAGGACTCGGATTGGGTGATGGCCATGCAAGAAGAGTTGAATAATTTCACCCGCAATGAAGTATGGGTCCTCGAAGCTCCTCCGAAAGACAAGAACATCATCGGCACAAAGTGGGTCTTTCGAAACAAGCAAGATGAACACGGGGTGGTGGTACGCAACAAAGCAAGACTTGTGGCAAAAGGGTTTTCTCAAGTTGAAGGTTTGGATTTTGGTGAAACTTTTGCTCCGGTCGCAAGACTTGAAGCTATCCGCATTCTTCTTACTTACTCTTCACATCATAATATCAAGTTATATCAAATGGATGTGAAAAGTGCTTTCTTAAATGGCTTTATTAACGAACTTGTTTATGTTGAGCAACCTCCCGGGTTTGTAGATCCGAGAAATCCTAACCATGTTTATAGGTTGCACAAGGCACTCTATGGACTCAAACAAGCTCCAAGGGCTTGGTATGAGAGACTTCGTGACTTCCTAATCATGCAAGGTTTCAAGATCGGGAGGGTGGACACCACTTTGTTCACAAAAGACGTCAACGGGGATCTTTTCATTTGTCAAATTTATGTTGACGATATTATCTTTGGCTCAACTAATGATTTACTAAGCCATGAGTTTGCTACCATGATGTCTAGGGAATTCGAGATGTCCATGATTGGTGAATTGACTTTCTTCCTTGGTTTTCAAGTCAAACAAATGAAGGAAGGGACATTCATCTATCAAGAAAAATATACTAGAGATATCTTGAAGAAGTTCAAGATGGATGAATGCAAGCCAATTAAGACTCCTATGGCTACAAATGGGCATCTCGACTTGGATGTGGACGGTAAACCTGTTGATCAATCCCTCTATCGTTCAATGATAGGGTCTTTGCTTTACCTTACCGCATCTAGGCCCGATATAATGTTTAGCGTGTGCTTGTGTGCCCGTTTTCAAGCTAACCCTAAGGAATCACATCTTTCTGCTGTGAATAGGATCCTTCGGTATCTCAAGCACACTCCTAGCATAGGCTTGTGGTACCCCAAAGGCGCTAGTTTAGATCTCTTGGGATACTCGGATTCGGATTTTGCCGGAAGCCGTGTGGATCGCAAGAGTACCTCCGGGGGTTGCCACTTGCTTGGGCGTTCTCTAGTTTCTTGGTCGAGTAAGAAGCAAAATTCCGTGGCTTTGTCCACCGCGGAAGCGGAATATATAGCTGCCGGTGCATGTTGTGCCCAAATTCTATATATGAAGCAAACCCTTTTGGACTTTGGTGTGAAACTAGGAAGAATACCACTCCTTTGTGACAATGAAAGTGCCGTAAAAATTGCCAAGAATCCAGTTCAACACTCTCGCACAAAGCACATTGATATTCGCCATCACTTCTTGCGTGATCACGAAGCCAAGGGGGACATTTCCCTTCAAGGTGTGAGATCCGAGGAGCAATTGGCGGATATTTTCACAAAACCTTTAGACGAGAGTACCTTTGTTAGGCTAAGAAATGAGCTAAATGTGTTAGATGCGGCAAACGTCATGTAAGTTGCCATGTCATATAGAAAAATGCATACATATAGGACACTTGTCTAACCATGGTAAGATAGTAATGAGCAAGGGTTTAGCTAGAGGTGGTGGTCCACTTGTTTTCCTCTAGGCTTGTAGAAAGGCTCATCATGATGAAGCTTTCCGTGGGATCAAACTTGACAAGTAGATCTTAAATTCTCGCTATGCATTTCTTGTCATATAGTTGTGCATCTCATGTTTACCTTTCTTTCGCATGTGTTTGTGATTTGCATTATCATTGCATGCGTAAAAGTCACAAAGGAGATCACTTGATGAAGATGAGACTTGTTTTTACATGCAAGATCTTAATTCATGAGAAGTGAAGAGAGTAAAGTGTTAGGTGCGTTATTGCCTAGTGAGCAATGTCATTGTGAGTTTGAAGCTTTCCTCCTTCAATATTCCTATGACATGGCTCATACATTTTAATTTGGCGCTTTGTCTCTCTTGCGACTTATCCTTGATTTTGAAAAGAAAAAACTATTTAAGTTATTAAGCTATCCTATTTTGAGGGGTAAAGTCGCCTATGCAAGTCCATTAACTTGAGTTTAGTTGAATCTTATAAGTTCATTGGACTTAGCATAGAAAAGTGAGCTGAGAGAGGGTTTTTGGGTTCACCGGTTAAACCGACGGTCAATGGATCTACACCCATCGGTTTAACCGGCGTTACTAAGTGTCAGCCACAGCTCAGTCATTTCAGGCGTTCAACCGGCGTATAAAAAGTTTGCAGCATCGGATCAACCGATGAACAGAACACACTTTTGACCTGAAAATCAACTGATATTTGCTTCGTTCAACCGACGAGTTCACTCTTCAGATCATCGGTTCAACCGGCGTACAGATACAGATTTGGCAGAGTTTCTGGTAAACTACACCGACGCAATCAACCGGTGTTCAAAACCTAAGCGTCGGATCAACCGGCGATATGAAAAACTTCGGGGTCCACATGTCATATTTCTCTCTTGCCCGCCTGCGACCCCTCACACGTTTTCGTTTCCCGCTCGACCCCTCGCCTTCGCCCTCGCTCCGGTCACCGCCGCCGTCGTCCGCCGCCTTGCGCCGCCCGCACGCGCCGCCGTCCGCCGCCTTGCGCCGCCCGCACGCGCCGCCGTACGCCGCCCGCGCCGCCTCGCTCCGCCGCCCGTCGCGCCGCCGCCCGTGCATTCCCTCGCGCCGCCGTCACACCGCCGCCCTCGCGCCGCCGCCGCTTTCCACCGCGCGCCCAGCCGCGCCCGTGCATCACCAGCACTGCCTCCGCACCATCACACCGCCGCCCGCGCGCACGCGCACCACCGCCCTCCACGCCTGCGCCAGCGCCGCCCACGCATCGTGCCACCACCACTGCCGCTCTACCACTACCGTCCTGCACACCACTGTGCCACCCGCGCATCACCGCGTCGCCCGCTTGCCACCGCATCGTCGCGTCCGTGTTACTCACTGTGTCGAGATGGGTCGTGACAAAAGGAAGGGTAAGGAGATCGTGGTTGAGGAGCCCGCGCGCAAGCGGACTCGCGCAGCGAGAGAGGCCGAGAGGGCCGAGATGGTGGCTAAGGCCGCCGAGGAGCAGGCGTCTGGCCGTGCTCGTCCGTTTGCGATCAGAGATCCGGCAGCCAGGGGCAGAGGCAGAGGCAGAGGCATGGGCAGAGTCAGAGGTGCCAGGGCCACCAGAGCCGCAGCAGCAGCAGCAGAGTCAGCGCAGTCACTCTCAGCGGCAGAGTCCGATTCAGTTTCAGAGTCAGAGCAGTCAGAGCAGTCTCAGGGGCAGGGTACACAGCAGTCACCAGCTCTACGACGTTCTGGCCGCACCCGGCAGACGTCCCCCGCAGAGGAGACTTCACCTGCGACCGAGCGTCGCACCGGACCTAGGACGCGAGGAGGCCACCAGCCACAGGAGCCTCGCAGGTCCACCGCAGCAGCAGCAGCAGCTCGACGAGCCGAGGCCCTAGCGGCCGAGCGCGCAGTGTTCCGCATGGACACTGTCGTGCGTCTGGAGCCAGGTGTGCTGCTCCAGAACTTGACCAAGGCCAATGCGGCGAAGGTCAAGAGGCTCAGGTGGAGTGTACAGGAGGAGGAGTGGTTCCCGGTGACACGAGACAGCAGGGTCGATCGTAGATTCTGGACGCTCCTTCAGGCCAGTTTCTATGAGACCTATCAGAGGCGGGGCCACAGGATTTTCCCTCACCGAGTACTGGACTGGGTTTCACTGAGGACAGCTGCAGGGGGAGCCGATGTCCGGGAGCACTTCGATCACTTCAGGGGTCTGCCCAGGTTGCTCTCGATTGAGAGGAACAGATACATTGAGGACTGGGTCAGAGTTTTCTATGCCACTGCTTGGATAGCCCCAGAGCGCAGAGCTGTTCACTTCATGTTCGGAGGGCAGGTATTTGGTTTGTCCAGAGCGACACTCGCAGGGATTCTAGGAGTTGACTTGGTTGACGTCTCCCTGCACGAGATGGTATATGGTGATGCTGATCCACCGCGCAGAGCCATGATTGGCGGAATAGCACCTTCTCACGAGGCTATCTCACAGTGCTTCCGCCAGCCCTTCCCGGCTTCCTACGCCAGAGTACCGAGCTTGCTGACCCCAGAGGCCTACGCTGTTCACATGGCACTCCGGAGGACGTTGCTCCCGAGGAGTGGCTACCCTGAGGGGTTCACAGGTCTGCAGCAGCTGCTTCTACTTCACATCCTCACTCACGAGCCGTTCGATATTGTTGATTTTATTCTGGCAGAGATCGAGGATGTTATCACTGACGGGATGGGCGTAGTACGACAGTTTCCTTATGCTCACTGGATCAGTTTCATTTGCTCCATGATAGTACCAGCTGAGTCACCCGTCAGTGCAGTCTTCAGACAGGATGAGACTCCCTGGTTCCCAGTTTACCGTCCTACAGCTCCTTCGGACCGGAGGAGAGGCAGGCAGGCTGATAGAGCTGCCATGGCACGATTGTCGCCGGAGGTACAGGCCCGAGTGGCCCAGGAGGACGAGGCATTACTTGCTGCAGAGGCACAGCTTCCCGGGGGAGATGATGAGATTCATTGGTCAGACCTAGAGTCAGACTCCTCCGAGGACGAGGAATACTTCCCTGCACCTGCTCCAGCTAGTCATGATCACGAGGCAGGAGGTTCCGGAGAGCCAGCTCCAGTGACAGCTGCTACTACAGTTTCAGAGTCTCAGGTGTCTCAGCCGTCTGAGCTCACCGCACTTCTACAGCAGCTGGTCACACAGCAGAGAGAGGATCGCCGTGCTCAGGAGGAGGCCAGGAGAGCCCATGAGGCCCAGCTTGCACAGATTCAGAGGGAGGCCGCCCGAGAGCGAGCTGCTACAGAGGAGCGTTTCGTCGGCCTTATTGACAGAGTCTCTCAGAGGATGGACGCTCAGTTTCAGCAGATGCAGCAGGGCATGATGGCGATGTTCGGGATGATTTCACAGCTATATTCTCACACCGGACTCGCCCCTCAGCAGCCAGGACAGTCAGGCCTTCAGGGCACCGGAGCACCTCCACTTGCAGTTACACCAGCTCCGGTCACTACTGCTCCAGCTTCTTCCGCGACCCCAGAGATCATGTTCTCACTGTCAGCATTACTTGGGTCTGCGTGTCGTCCTCTCTTCTCTCCACTGCCTGCGACCTCACTCTTCCAGGAGTCACCTTCAGCAGTGCAGTCAATTGGCCTCCCCGTCGTACCACAGCCATTACCTTCAGGGGGAGGCGGAGAGGTGTCCTTACTTCAGCAGTCGTCACAGCCGGCAGCATCAGCACTCACTACTTCAGATGTTGACACATCTTCTGCTGAGCCGGCTACTACTTCCACGGACCCTCTCCCAGGCAGTGCTAGCACCAGGGCCTCGACGATAGCCTCGACGACAGCTACACCTCCGGTCAGCTCAGCACCAGCAGGCCCTTCAGATCAGCAGCTACCGGCAGTCACTGAGGATCCACCGTCTGACGACGACGACGACGACGATGACCCGGATCGCTTCCTCGCCGTCCCTCGTCACCCGGATCAGTAGCTACCCTTTTTGGGCTTGGATGCCAAAGGGGGAGAGGGAGTGAGAGTCAGAGGGAGGGTAGCACTAGACAGAGCTCGATCAGGACTTTGTTGTCTCTTATTGTATTATATATTGTCTTATATCTGGTTTTAGTTCATGGATATGTACATTTGTCATTTGAGCATGCTGAGCTTTTGAGACATATCTATGGATTTCGTTTGAGCCTTTGAGCTCTTTGGTTCCTTTCTTTCGAGTTTGCCTGTGTTTATTCCTGCCATATCTTTCTCGCTCTCTCATTATTTATGTCTGTGTTGTCATCAATCACCAAAAAGGGGGAGATTGTAAGCATCTAGGCCCTTAAGGTATGTTTCGGTGATTAATGACAACCATTATTGTGACTAATGAGTTTGTGCAGCTTTATAGATCATTATTGCTCATTTGGTTATATGTCAAAAGAGGCCCCTAATTTTCATTATTCAAAAAGGCGATCTCGGCTTTCAACTCAATAATATGTCAAGACTAAGGATCTTTCTAATCCTAAGTGTCATAAGGTTGAGAAGGACACTTAGGTTAGTATAGGTTTTATAGTTTTGTAGTGATCGCTCTATTAAGAGGGGTTTAGGCTTAGTAACTTGAGCATGGACATGGTCATTTGAAAATGGATGCACACAAAGGTCACTCAGGTTTCTAGAAGCTCAAATAAGTGGTTCTCAACTTATATCTCAAGAATATTTGGATTTCATTCAAGACTCAAGTCAGAATAGGCAAAATCAGAAAAATCATATTCACCGGTTTAACCGACGCTTCAAGTTTTATATACGTCGGTTAAACGAGGTCAGCAGGACTGGACAAGTCAATACACCGGTTAAACCGACGTTATTTGAATTTTGACGTCGGTGCAGTTGTCCAGAGACTCGGTTTTCAGTTGATCAGTGGACAACTACACTCACCGGTTAAACCGACGCTATTTGAAATTGGACGTCGGTGCAGTTGTCCAGTGACTTGGTATTTCTGTTGATCAATGGATGATTACACTCACCGGTTAAACCGATGCAACGATGGTTAATCTGCCCAAGCTGTAACGGCTAGTTTTCAGAAGTGGCAGTTTACATTCACCGGTTAAACCGACGATGACTATTGGAGGGACGTCGGATTAACCGGCGCTACGAAGTTTTCTGGCAGCTTTTTCTCCAACGGCTCTATTCGTGTGAGCTGCCCATATATACCCCTCCAATGAGTCATTCTACCACTCTTGACACCAGGCAACATCCAAACACACATACTATAGTCAAGAGCCACCTTGAGCTTCAACATTTCATACACTTGTTCATTCAATCATTCAAGAAGCAAGATTAAGGACTTGAGTAGAGAGAAGCTTGTGTGCATCCATTCTTGGTGATTGGTTCTTGCTCAAGTGAAGGCCTTAGCTTGTTACTCTTGGTGATTGGCATCACCTAGGCGATCTTGGTGATCGAGGTGATTCTCGCGGAGCTTGCCAAGGATTGTGGAAGCCCGGAGAAGAGATTTGTACGTGGCTTGATCTCCACCACACCGGGATGGTGAACGGAGACTCTTAGTGAGCGCCCTCGTCTTGGTGACTTGGGAGGTGACAATACTCTTTGTGAGTGTCACAACGTGGATTAGGGGTGTGTGCCAACACATCGATACCACGGGAAAAATCCGGTTGTCTCTTGTCCACTTTACTTTTTCAAGCATTATCTTTCATGCAATTCATTCATGTGCTTGATTTAGGAATCACTAGTTAGATCTACCTTGCTAGGCTTTATCTCTTTTCATCTTAACTAGCTTGTGTAGGTTGTTTAGTTATCCGGTTGGTGAATTGGAGCCTTTCTAGTTTTTGCATAGGTTAAGGTTGTTTTACCTTGTTTTAGAAATTGAAAAAGGCCCAATTCACCCCCCCTCTTGGTCCATCGATCCTTTCAGCAGGGGATGGCGGCAGACTGCTCGGACGAGCGTTTTGAAGAGTACCTGCGTGAAGCCCAACCTGTAGCAGAACAAATTGTACACAGTGTACTGCAGGATTAGGGTATGAGGAACAAGTACTCGTTCTCTTGTATATATGTTTATGTCGTTGTCTCTACTTGTGTGTGTGTGCCTATGCTGAGCGAATGTCCAGGCTTACAAGGCGCAAGTAGCAGACACTACCCCGGGGTGCAACGACCCTGAAGGTAGCCGTAGCTCCGTGTAGGAACTCATCTAACAAGTGGCCCACAACCCGAAATTGTAGGCCTAGACTCGTTAGGAAGGAACGCGAGCATCGTCGTGGGTTTGCCGTGCGTAGGGCAAAAAATTAGGACTAGCTCGAGTGCGGCGACTCTGAGTGTAGTCGAAAATCGCTCCTGCTTATGAGCGTGCTCCGTAAGCTGTGTGAGACCCGGGCGGACGGATCGGGCTTATTAGGAGCAGGTGCGGTCGTTGCCGCGTTTTGGCCATTCTTTTGGCAAAAACATGACTGTTCTGAGTGCCGCCACTCAGGATGTAGTCGAGGTAGCTCTTCATGCGAGCCTGTCCAACGTGCTGTTTTTGAGCCAGTCGAGCGGATCAACTGAGTTGGACAAGGTGCGACTTCGGTCGCGTGCGACCACCCAAGGTCGCGGCGGAACTCGATATATCGAGGAGTTGTAGCCGGAGCAGATGGTTCGACAAAAAGTAAAGTCGATAAATTGTGAATGTAGTCACAACTTTATTCACGACGAGCGGCCAGTCTACACGAGTGTTGGTTCGTGGCCGTGGCCGTCGTGCGCCGGAGAATGAATGTTCAACCCGAATATTGTGGCTCATAGCCTCCAATATGCATCGAAAAAAGGAGATCGTCCAAGCCCTTGAGGAATTCGGATATCACCAGGTATTTGCTTATGGGTAGAACTTGCGCAGGTGTTGGACGTTCCAGGAGTTTGGGATGTCCTGGCCCTCGGGGCATTGTAGTCGATACGATCCTGGCCGTGTGACCTGCTCGACGACGAACGGGCCCTCCCACCTTGGATTGAGTTTGTGTAGGCCAGATTCGTCCTGGATACGACGTAAAACCAGGTCGCCAACGCTGAATGACCGCTCCTTGACGTTGTGATCATGGTATCGGCGGATCCCCTGCAGGTACCTAGCTGACTGGACAAGGGCGGTGCAACGAGCTTCTTCCACAGAATCGAGCTCTAACCGCCTCGCTTCGTCCGCCTCACCTTCATTGTACATTTCAACCCTTGGGGACTTCCACATGATATCGGCTGGTAAAATGGCTTCAGATCCATATACGAGGAAGAAAGGTGTTTGGCCTGTGGCTTTGGACGGCTGAGTCCGAAGCCCCCAGACTACATGCGGCAGCTCGTGTACCCATTTGCCTCCCTTCTTGCTGTTTTCATCGTATAGTCGCTTCTTGAGACCGTCGATTATCAAGCCGTTCGCCCGTTCGACTTGTCCATTGGTCCGCGGGTGTGCAACTGAGACATATTTGACTTCGATGCAAGCGTTCTCGCAGAATTCCCAGAAATGGTTGGCCATGAAATTTGACCCCAAGTCCGTGATGATAGTGTTGGGGAAGCCGAACCGGTGCAAAATATCTGAGATGAAGTCAACGACCCGGTCTGGCGTGAGCTTGGCGATTGGCTTGTACTCGATCCACTTCGTAAACTTGTCGATAGCCACCAGAACATGAGTAAAACCGCCTGGCGCCATCGTGAAGGGCCCGATCATGTCGAGACTCCAACAAGCAAAAGGCCACGATGGTGGTATAGTGATGAGGCTATGAGCAGGAACATGGGTCTGTTTGCCGAAGAATTGGCAGTTTTGACACCTGCGCACGAGATCCTCCGCGTCGGTTACTGCAGTGGGCCACCAGAAGCCGGCCCTGTATGCTTTCCCAACCAGCGTTCTTGACGCCGCATGGTTGCCGCAGATGCCTTCGTGGATCTCTCGTAGTATGTTGTACCCATCTTCCTTCTTGACGCACTTCATAAGAACTCCTGACCGAGCGCCACGCCTGTAGAGCTTGCCGTTGACCAGGACGAAGCCCTTGCTTCTTCTTAAGACGCGCGCCGCTTCCGCACTCTTAGCGTCAATTCCCGCTGGTAGCCGCTGGTCTTGAATGAAGTTGATGAAAGCCGCTCGCCAGTCCTCCCCCAGCGTCAGAACCTCTCGATCGGGTTGTTGGGAACCCGAGTCGATGGTTACTTGCGGAGAAGGCTTGATGGATGGCTGATCAAGCTCCTGGACGAAGACTCCCGGCGGGACTTGAGCGCGCGTTGACCCTAACTTGGACAGGATATCCGCGCCAACGTTGTGCTCCCGTAGCACATGGTGAACCTCCAAGCCAGAAAACTTGCCTTCCAGCTTGCGCACTTCCTGGAAGTATGCATCCATTGTTTCCTTGTTGCAGTCCCACTCCTTATTGACCTGCTGAACGACAAGAAGAGAATCGCCATACACAAGTAATCGCTTGATCCCTAGTGATATCGCCAAACGAAGCCCGTGAAGCAAGGCTTCATACTCGGCTTCGTTATTAGATACCTTCCATAAGATCTGAAGGACGTACTTCAATTGTTCGCCTCGTGGGGAGATGAGCAAGACACCAGCGCCTCCGCCGTCGAGCTTGAGGGACCCATCAAAATACATGGTCCAGTGCTCTGGCTTGTCCACTGGGGTTGGGACTTGATTCTCCCTCCATTCAGCCATGAAGTCGACTAGAGCCTGTGACTTGATGGCAGTGCGTGGCTTGAAGTCGATTGACAAAGCCCCCAGTTCCACTGCCCACTTAGATATGCGTCCCGTGGCATCTTGATTATGGAGAATATCCGCCAGCGGGAAGTCCGTAATCACAGTGATCTTGTACTCGTTGAAGTAATGGCGCAACTTTCTTGATGTGATCAAAATTGCATATAAGAGCTTTTGAACAGCTGGGTACCGTACTTTTGACTCGGAGAGGACCTCGCTGACGAAATAGACGGGCCTCTGCACTCCGAACGCATGGCCTTCTTCGCCTCGCTCGACTACAATAGCGCTGCTGACAACATGGGCTGTTGCCGCAATGTAGAGTAGTAGATCCTCTTCCGGTAGCGGAGCGGTAAGGATTGGAGGCGACTGGAGGTGAATTTTCAAGTCTTGTAGAGCTCGCTCGGCCTCCTCCGTCCATTGAAACTTGTCTTGGTGTTTTAGGAGCTTGAAGAAAGGTAGTCCTCTCTCCCCGAGTCGGGAGATGAACCTATTCAGGGCCGCCATACAACCTGTCAACTTCTGCACATCCTTGATTGTGGCCGGAGCCTCCATATCAGTGATGGCCGTGATCTTGACAGGGTTGGCCTCGATGCCCCGGTTGCTGACGATGAACCCAAGCAATTTCCCAGAAGGTACTCCAAAGACGCACTTGGTGGGATTGAGTTTCCACCGATACCTGCGTAGACTATTAAATGTTTCTTCCAAATCTTCGATCAGGCTATCGGAATCCCTGGTCTTGATGACCACATCATCCACATAAGCCTCAACATTCCGGTGCAGCTGATCCGCGAAACACATCTGGATCGCGCGTTGGTATGTTGCTCCTGCATTCTTCAACCCAAAAGACATTGTTTTGTACGCATAAGTCCCGTATGGGGTGATGAATGCCGTCTTGATTTGGTCCTCCTCCCTGAGCGCAATCTGATGATACCCTGAGTAGCAATCAAGAAAACAAAGAAGGACACACCCAGCCGTCGAATCGACGACTTGGTCAATGCGCGGCAGCCCAAAATGATCTTTTGGGCAATGCTTGTTGAGATCGGTGTAGTCGACACACATTCTCCATTCATTGTTCTTTTTCTTTACAAGCACGGGATTCGCTACCCACTCTGGATGAATTACTTCTTTAATGAATCCAGCCGCGAGGAGTTTAGCGATCTCTTGTTTAATGGCCTCACGCTTGTCGTGAGCAAACCTCCGGAGGCGTTGCTTTTTGGGCATGGCCTTCGGGTCTACATTCAAAGCATGCTCGATCAACTCCCTGGGCACCCCTGGCATGTCCGCAGGTTTCCATGCGAATATGTCTCGGTTAGCCCGAAGAAAGCTGACGAGCGCGAGTTCCTATTTGTCGCCTAAGCCCGCGCCAATGACGGCGGTCTTAGATGGATCTCCCTCCTGGAGCTGGATCGACTTGAGGGCCACGCCATCAGTCGACTGGATGCTCGACTTGCTGGCCTTCTTGGAGGGAATTTCTAGCCCAGACTGGGAAAGCTGCTGCGCGGCCGCGAGTACTTCTCCCGAAGCATCTGGCACACGAGTAGTCGAAGCATATTGGATCGCCTCCTGGTTGCAGTCGTATGACTTCTTCAAGTCGCCACGGAGGGTGAGCACTCCACCGAGCCCTGGCATCTTAAGAAGCAGATAAACATAGTGCGGCACTGCCATGAACTTAGCTAGTGCCGGACGACCCAATATTGCATGGTAAGAGGAATCAAAAGTAGCCACCTCAAACTTGATGAACTCGGTACGATAGTTCTCCCGCGTGCCAAAGGTGACTGGGAGGACCACCGTGCTAAGCGGATGCGCCGCATTACATGGGACGATCCCGTAAAAGGGGGACTTGCTGGGCACCAGCATATCCTTGAAATCCAGGCCCATCTTCTTCAGAGTACTGACGAAGATGAGATTGAGCCCGCTTCCGCCATCGATGAGGACCTTGGTAAGCTTGACCTCTGCCACCACAGGATCCAGGACCAATGGGAACTTACCGGGCTCCGAGAAGCTCGTCCACTGATCGTCGCGAGAGAACGAGATGGGGACCTCCGACCAACGGAGCGGCCGTGGTACCGCCGGCTCGACGGACAAGATCTCCCGAAGAAGCAGCTTCTGGTCCCTCCTGGAACCGAAATCCTCATCACCGCCGAAGATAACGTTGACGACCTTCGAGGCATCCTGAAACTTCGGATTACGCCCCTGGTCATCGTGATCGTCATCCTCGGGTTCTTTGTCAGCAGGCTTCTTATTCTTCCTTCCACCACCGGTGTTGCTGAACGTCCTCCGGAGGTGGTAGCAGTCAATGGCGGCATGGCTGGCGCCCGGATGCCATGGGCACTTCTTCTGCAGGAGTTTCTCGAATTCCTCCTGCGTCGTCGACTTCTTGCCCCGCGAAGGACGATCGATAGCCGCGATGACATCATCTGGCTTTCGTTTCCGGGGTGGCCCGGAAAAGTCCCGCTGGCCTTTGTCGCTGCGGTTGTCGTTTGGACGCCGCAGATTACTATCATGGCGCCGCGGGAACCGCTCCCGCATCTTCTCCTCCTGCTCGGACCAATCGTGCATCATATCACGAAGGCCCGCAACGGTCTTCGGCCTGTTCCGCCCGAAATCTCTGTATATGCTCGGGTCGGTGATGCCGTTGTAAAAGTAGTCGATGATGTCCTCCTCCGAGATGTTCGCGATGGTGGCGCGGACGTCGAAGAAGCGACGCGTGTAGGACCGTAGAAGCTCGTTACGTTCCTGCTTGCACTGGGCAAGATCGTGTCGAGTACCTGCACGGGTAATTGCTCCCTGGAAATTATCGATGAAGACCTTCTTAAGTCGTTCCCAGGAGTCGATTGTGTTGCTGCCGAGGCTCTCCAACCAAGTGAGCGGCGCAGGGTCCAAAGCCATCGGGAAGTAGACGACTTTGGTGATATTTGAGCCCCCCGCGACGTCAATGGCCGTGGAGTAGCAACGAAGCCACTGCTGGGGAGCCTGCTTGCCGTCGTACTTGGTGATGCCGATCGGTTTGAAGCCCTTCGGGTACTTGTAGCTGCTGAAACGAGCAGAAAAAGCAGGAAATCGATCGCTGCAGTCAGTACCTTCATTCTCGACTTCTTCACGGGTCTTGCGCCTGGAAGAAATCACGGTGCGCGCATCGCGGCCTTCATTGATGTGTTGGCGCAGATCCTCCGAAGGGAGTCGATGATGGGCTTGTCGTGGCTGACCCCCTTGCGGTGGCTGCTGCCTCCCGCCAAGGGTCTGGCTCCCGCAAGCGTTGTCGTTGCTGGGTTGACGTCGAGGACGGCCGCCAGCCGTTCGGCTGTGGGCCTGACTTCGACTCTCTCCCACACGCTCCTCCCTAATGGTAGGCGCCGGGTTGTGTTGATCCAACTGGATCCAAGCCCTCTGCGCGTACAAGAGTGCTTGACGTACCTCTGGGTCATGGCTGCGCTCGAGGATGGCCGTAACCCTGGCGATGTTGGCCACCGGAGTCCGAAACCCCCGTTCGCTGACGGCGGCGAACTCAGGATCAAGCTCGCGATGCATAGATCGCCTACGCTCGTTAGCCCTCCTCCGCCGGATTGTGCGGGCCCTGTTTCTGGCCCTCCGCGCTTCACGATCGGCGTCGTTCTCGTCACCAACATTGGCCGTGATCTCATCCTCGGAGATCGCTTCAAAATTGTCGATGAGAAAATCCCCACCGTCCTCGCCTTCTTCGGCCATCAGCACCTGGCGGGAGGAAAGCTCATGAGAACCTTCGTCGACTAGTTCAGTCGTCCCCTCCGCCGCGGTGGCCAACGGCCTGCCTTCCTGAAAAGGCAAGGGCTCGAGGTGAGCCACGAGTCGACCCTCTGCTTCGAGTGGTTTGGGGAGCGTTACGCCCCTCCAGTGCACCACGTGCCCCCCCCCGGCAGGGAGGTGACCACCAGATCACCGGCACCGGAACAACCCGAAGCCTCCCGACACGCGGTGGCTTCAAGTTTTCCGATCTGGAGTAACAAGTTCAGGTCCTTCTCAAACATGGAGAGGGACCCAAAGGCGTTGGCCTCCTGAAGACCAGTGGCCGATTCGCACAAACCGAGCTGAGATCGGCTAAGCGAATCCCTAGATTGGAACAAGTCCAAACCAGGGAGAGTTGCCGCAACACCAGAAGAAGTCGAGGCTAAAGCGGACTCCACCTTGTCCTGTGCTGCGGGAGCGTGGAGCGGCAAGTTGTCGAGGTCGTCGACAAACTTGTCGAGGTCGCTGCGGAAATCCGTAGCGGAGGTTCTTGGCTTCATGTCGACAAGGAATCGCCGGAAACTGCCCGCACCATCTGCGATGCAGACCCATGAACCAAAAACAAACGTCGTGCCCTGAGAGGGAACCGACCTGACGAATCTGAACGAAGCCATCGAGCTCGCCGGTGGATCTTCGACGCGCTCCCCTATCTGGCGCGCCAGCTGTCGGTGTTTAACCGGCTGCCCACCGAGGGATATACCCAAGGTGGTAAGTTTTGGGTGAGGGAACGCCGAGATCAGGAACTCGAAGGTGCAAAGAACACAAGACTTTAGACAGGTTCGGGCCGCACGGAGCGTAACACCCTACGTCCTGTACGGTGGTTTGTATTCTCTTTGGTGTAGAATGACCTAATGATCTTCTGTTTTGAGGGGGTCCCTGACCTCCCTTATATACCCGAGAGGTCAGAGTTACAAAGATGCTAACTAACCCCCACCGAGGGATCACACCAGAACTGATCTCGAGTAGATCCTCTCCGTGTTGGTTAGCCCTATCTCCTATTTAAACGGGATAAACAAGAGATAAACAAAATGAATAAGAGATAAGACGGGCTTAATCTCTTAAACTTCGTGACATGCCCAGTCCGGTGGCCACGGGTCTGACAGTGTGGGTGCAAGGGTGGGAGGGTGAATCGGAGGCGAAATCGACGCGGGAAATAGGAGCGAGGCGAGATGGCGAGGAAGGCGCGCTCAACAAAGATGCCGAGGGAAGAGGAGGAGATACAGAGCGGGATGGAGAAGCGAGGTAGATGGCGAGTCCGTTGGAACTAAATTTTACCGTCATTTTTCTTTTTTTACCGAGTAGGATGGGTTTATCGAGTTTGTTGGAGTTGCTATTACTTTGTTCCGGTCCTGCTTTTGAGTGTTGCGCACCGTTAAGGTCTAAATCGAGCGCCCTTTGTTACTAGACCCATTAGTGTTTGAGGCACTGTTGTCTCCGTGAGAGGCGGTCCAACAAGGGTGTTATACTGTTAGTGTTATTGCTGTTACCTGCCCAATTATGGAGTCACGTGACATTGAGCATATAGTAATATAACGAACGGATGTGTTTGTTTCTTTGGGCAACTTAGTAAAAAGAACAGAAAATTAATACAACAGATAAAAAATAACTAGATACATTTGTTGGAACTACTAGAATACAAGTAAAAATTAAAAGAAAAAACAACAGATAAAAACATGTCATGTTTTTTTCTAACTTTAGTAAAACAAATTGTAAAATAAACAACAAATAAAAAGAAATACAAAAACTTTAGGCAGACAAGAATACAAACAAAACTCACAAGAAAAAAATAATAAACAAAAAATGTATTCTTCGAAAAGAAAAATAAACACAACAAATAAAAACAAATCATTTTTTAGGTTGACTAGGATAAAAAAACACCAGAAATAAACAACAAATAAAAACTTGGTGGTCTTTATTTGCCAACTTGAGTACAAACAAAAGTAGCAAAAAAAACAAATAAAATATTGCAGATGATTTTTTTGGCTGACTAGAATACAAACAAAACTCACTTGAAAAAAAAGCAAATAAAAACATGTTTTTTGCATCTTGAGTACAAACAAAAATAGAAAAATAACAAGAAATAAAAGAATTAAAGATATTTTATTTGGGCTGATTAGAATACAAACAAAAATAACAAAAAAAAGACAACAAATAAAAAATACAGTACATTTTTTGGGCTGGCATATATTTCCATTTACAATTTACCCATCTTTCATACAAACAAGAGGCAGGCCATGGTGCACATTTTCAAGTAATCTGTGTATTAGATATATGTATAGCACTAGTACTTGACTTAAAGAACAAATGTACGGTTTGTCCATCTGAAAAATGAATAATTAAGATCTTGTGGCCAGTTTGATGCCGTTGTTGTGGCTTTGCAACTGTCATCAGAAGAGGATCAGCTGAAAAGAATCCAAGGGCTGCATGCAGTAAGTATTAGATAATCAGATTAATTTAGCAAGCACTAATTTTTCTAGGATGGACATCAGGCTAACTCCTGTAAAATTTTGTGCAAATCTGAAATATGTATGCAGAGAATGAAGTTGTTGGACTGGTTCTTTAGAAACAACTTGAAGCTACCAGGTAACATGCTTCTCCCTAATCTAAGTTCCTGCGGCTCCATGAATTTCTTAGGATGGTATGGAACTAGGGATCGATACTAATATGATGAATCTTGCTGTTGTTTAACGAAGCAACAAACAATTATATAGTTTAAAGAAGCTAGATTAATATGCATGTAAATTTGAAGAAGAAGACAGATTAGTATGCATGTAAGTTTTGCTTTTAACTCCCCTGCTCCTTTTCTTAGGGCCTACAGCTCTCATCGAGCCTCTGGCATGGAAGTATTGTGACAAAATCATATAGTTCTCGAAAGATTGCTTAGACATAATGCCGTAACATTGATAATTCTCAGAGGATTGCATAGACATACAGGCTAAGTATTGTGTAAAATTCTAGCAAATCTGATTTTGTACACTAACTAATAGTTATAGCAGGAAGAATTAACCAATAGATACATACTTCATTGCGCGATAGAGAGGCCTATACCACATCAAGTAGGACAAATGGGTACTATATATGCTATCCAGGAAAATATAGTTTGGAATCTGCAAGAATAATAGTATCCAAGATTTAGCAGTGCTGCACTAAAAGACATAACAGTAAAAATTCACTGCTAATTCATAACAGGGAAATTTTGTAAAAAAATTAATTATAGCAAGTTAAAATGGAAAATTAGAAGCAAAAGAAATCACTTTTAATTCAGTTATTTACAGGTTGTGACCTATGCATAGTACTACTACAAGCTGGGGTATTCAGGGTGTATAAAGCTTAATTATCACAATTTGAAAAACCCACACAGCTCATAGAAGAAAAGATTCTTCATAATAAAAATTGACAGTGAGCTATCAGGCTTATTTTAAAAAGAGAATTAGAGCGAGATAGATTATAAAAAAATGTAGAGTCAATACGTTAAAATTTTAAGATATATATGTATAGAATGTAAGAACTATATACAAATATACAACAAATCAGTATGCCAAAAGGGGGTGCTGCCAGGGGCAATTGCACAAACTGAACGTGGACAATCGAACATCATCCCTACTAACTAAAATGAAGTCTCGTAGAGAGGGCAAGTTTAGTTCAAACAAAGCTGCTTATTATTGTGTTCGCAACCGTGAACTTGTACTGGAGGATTTGACCTCTCAATCAAATGCAACAAAAAAATGGAGGGGAACACAATGATAACTGAAGACGTGTGACATGGTGAGTGCTGGACACCATGAGAGCAACAAAAGAAACAGATTCCCTGACAACATCCCTACTAAAACTGAGACCAAATGGCTAAATGGATTACAAAGGAGCTTGCGCATGCTAAGACGTGCCGTGCTGCCTGCTCTACAGAGCACTAATGGACAATGGAACCGATCACTACCACTACCTGATGCCCCCCAAATAGTGAAGCCCCTAAATCAGCCATTACCATTAATTGATCCAAGCATCAAGGTCCTATATTAACAGATCAACGAACATCAATTCGACAACTAAACTATCGCAAATCCCCCACAAATAGAAACATTGAACAGCACACATGCAATGATGCAACACAAAATGGAAGACGCCAGCAGACATTCGATACATGAACTGCAAACCTAATCGCTGGCAAGCTGATGTCGACGAGCCTGACGCGGTGCCGAATCGCCGCCCTCTGCGCCTACCTCGCCCCTACATGAACCCGATATGAAGAATTGGAGAGACGACGTCACTAAGGTTGAATCACCCACCGGGGAAACACGCCGCCGCCCCCGACAGTAATCCGTGCTTGACCGTGGGGAGTCTCGCCGCTGCTTCCGTCAGGAAGCTACACTCACCCGCCGGGAGCCACACCACCGCCCCCGCCGGGAAGCCAGGCATCCCGAGGTCCTCTTTGCTGGGGCCATCGCGCGACCCCTCGACCTCCTCGCCCTCTCTGTAATCTGTCGCCAGAAAAAAATTAAAGAACGAATGGATAAGGAGGATATGGAGGGACCAGAACGACGGGTCTTGGCGTTGCTCACCCGCTAACTAACATGTAAACGGGCACAGAATCGCACAACAGAGAACTCGATTACAGCAATGTGATATCGACCGTCCAGAGCAGATCCAAGGAATGAACCATCAATCGCTTGACAAGGAGCAAATCTCTTATTTTATTTTTTCCTCTTTTGACTCGCCCGTACTTTACCATCCTCGTATCGTACGATTCCCCAACCGTACTCCATTGATCTAATAAAGAAGATGATGGTCTAGCTTCATCTTGTGTGTATCCAATTTGTATTTCCACGGTTGCAGCAATCAAGAAAGACGGAGGAAGAAGATTTGCTTGCTGATGACGTAGTATTTAAAAACAAAGGCCAACAGAAATTCAAGATGCCTAGTAGAACTGAAAAGCAACGCAATGTTTCCTTGACCGTACTATAATCTTGGCATGTGCACGGTTTCCTCGTCCATGTCCAGCTCCTCCGGAGCGGCGCCTCCTGGGAGCTCCCAGTCGAAACGAAAGAGGAGGCTGGCGAGACACCGAGCTCCATGACCACGACGGCGAGCGCAAGGCCGGGGCAGATCCTCCGGCCCGCACGAACTCGAAGTCCGTGCCCCTGAAGTCTGTCCACGTCGACGCCCCCGAACCGCTCCGGCCCGAACTCCTCGGCGTCGCGGCCCCAGCTCCAGGTCCGATCAGTACTTCGATACAAGGGGGAAAATCGGGGGGCTTTATAAGAAGCAGCCTCTCCTCCCCATGGAAACGGATCAGAATCACCACCGTACCACGACACGGCCGCCGGCAACCATTGCCGATGCGGCGGCGGTCACAAGCACGAGACCTGGCGGAAGCAACTCGATCGAGATGGCGGAAACGACGACGACCCAGGTGATCCCCCCGTCCCTTTAATTTGGGTTTCTGCTATCGATCGTCCTGTTTTTACTAAGGTTTTAAATATCCTGGTTTTAAATATCCTGCTAAGGTACTTAGCGGTTACCTTTTCAAAGGGTAAGAAAAGTCTATATCCGGCTATAGCCTTAGCTAACCCATTTAGCTGTTTTGCAAATCAAGTTAACAGTTTTAGAATATTCTGTACATCATCAATTCATCATGTAGAGAAACAAGATAGGACTTCAACTTCATGCTTTCACAAATCCAACACAAAATTCAGATGATGCAACAACCATAAGTTAGCGGCCTAAATGATGCATTGTGTTTAGCAGGTCGGCCAGCGACAGCGACCCATTCGATCTCCGGTCAAAATTTAGCGGGCTAAGAGATGGTAATTTAGCTGATTTAGCTGGCTATAGCGGGTTATTAGCGGGCTATCCTGCTTAGCGCCAAATGGACCTTCTCCTAGCGTTTATGCTCCCAGAAGGCTAAATCCGGCTATAGCTGCGCTATAGCCGGTTATTTAAAATCTTGATTTTTACTGCAGCTTAATATTAGTTGTTTATCCTCCTCCCTGTGCTACTCCGTCAAATCTAACATTACTACAGTATTATTATTATTATTATTATTATTAGTACAGAGCCATGAACAGGACGATAGGCTAAGCAATCTTCCAGATGACGTTCTCGTTCACATCTTGAACAAGCTCGACCTGTTACAGGATGCTGCGAGGACCACTGTCCTTTCAAAACGCTGGAGGCATTTGTTAGGTTTCCGTTCCGAGATCGTTCTGGATGTACTGAACTTCAACACCACGGATGACGATTCCGAGTATACTATCGACGAGTTGGCGGCTTGGCGCCAACTAAAGTCTCCGTAGTTGAAGCCACGAAGAGCATCCTGGAACAGAACTATCTGCACACCATCGAGCTCATGAGCATAACGTTCTACTTGAGGGACGAGTCCATTGCCATTGTTCGGTCCGTAGACGAAACCATGGCGAACTGGAAGATCCTCACAGCGGAGTTCACAATCATACCAGAGGTGTGAGACGACGACTGCACAGATGATGACATGCTCGCGTATGGAGCACGTTTCATGGCATTTTTTTTATGCCTATCCCCGTGCATTTGGTGGTCTCACGGACCTGAGTCTACACAGTCTAAGGCTTGGCGAATCTGACATGCCTAATGTGCCGAGTACATGTAAGAAGCTGGAGTACCTTAGTCTGGAGAACTGTGATGCTGGGATTGAATCTGTCTTACAGACAGAGCATTCACAACTTGTTGAGTTGATCATTATTTTCGATGGATTTGAAACTGTTGAGCTCAAGTGGCTTCCAAGACTCACGCATTTGACATGTCAAAGCTGGCTACCCTCACAAGATCAATATCCATTGCCGTTGGGCCATGTTCCACAGCTTTGGGTGCTAAATCTAAATAATGCTGGCACGACTCGGAACAAAACTATTAAGCCAAGTGAGTTCCTTGGCAATGCAACCGTTGGTGAACTTGATATGAATTTCCTATGTGAAAGGGTGAGTAGTAAGTTGCACTTTTGTAAACGTGTTTATGTTTCCCAGCGAAGATACTTAGAGTTGTAATAGGGTTTTTTTTGTTTATATTTTCTCTACTTTATTTTGAGCAGATTTGGATTCAACCTGAAGGTCCAAAGCGACTAGCTCCTCTACTGCAGAATTTGAGGGTCGTTACACTACGCTTTATCCATGAAGAGTATGACCTAATGTGGACATTATTCATCTTAGAAGCTGCACCCCTCTTAGATGAAATTAACATGCAGGTATCTTTCTAATATCTAAAGCAACTCAAAATATTAACGCCATTTTCAATAGTACTGAGCATAGGATCTCTATATACAAATGTGTTAATGTGTTATTGAAGCAAATGAAAAGTTAAAGCTGCACTGCAGCCTTTTTTTGATCCAGACTATGCAAGGTTTGTATAGGATTGGATTATTTATTTCATTATTCCTAAATCAATGACTAAATTCTAACTCTTCCAAACAAGCTCTCCAAAAGACTATTTATGACAAGTCTGACAAAATTTCTGCTACTCCTAATTGGTCCCATGCTAATTTGCAGGATCCATAAACATATATCACAAGGATCAGTGCTAACTTTTGACTCTCTTGCTGCAGATGTCATACCATACATGTTACTCAGATGAAGAGGATGATTACAATCAAAATGATGAGAGTCCACGAGAAATCTTTCAAAAGGCTCCTGATTTACTAAAATGGGAGACTCGTCATGATTTCAGTCACTGTAATATGAGAAAACTCTCCATCGAGGGGTTTCAAATCGAAGAGAAGTTCACAAGATATATAGACCGTGTCATGGAAGCAGCGGTGAATTTGGAACTTGTATCACTGCTTGAAGTCGTCCCTGTTTGCGTTGTGAGTTTCTTCCATCAACTGTATATCCACGGACTCACAAGGAGAGAGATCTGATCAAGAAACAAATTTCAGGCTGGAGGTCCTCACCTATTGAAATAGAGATTCTGTGATCATATTTTTGTAATTATCTATCTGTCTTCCTTAGTGAAGAATGTATTATGGCTCGTGCGTGGCTGCTACCAGTTCAACCTTCTCGGTTGGCAACATTATAAGCATAATCCATATTATGGCTTATTGCCATGAGAAGTTGCACGCCTATTTATGCGGGGGTTTTCTTAGGAATCGATCCCATAGAGCCTTTAGATCGACATCGGGCAAGTGTAACCAATAGTCTGCACCTTGCACCAAGCATTCTATTTGACTAAAAATTCTCCTTTCCTCTTTATTTGCACGAAAAAGCACTTTCTTTTGGGCTGCAAGTCTGGAGTTTTTTTGGGATGAGAAAAATGGCTATTGTACGAAGGGATGATTGTACTTATTCATTCGCCTTCCATTAAAGCCCACCAAAGAAGTCTTTGTGGCCCATCCAGCATTCTTAAGGTCTATACTAGTGTAGGCAGCACCCAATCAGCATCACCTCATCAGTGACACCTATCTCTATCTCTAGTCTGATGCACCCTAACACAATAGAAGAAATATTCCGCGGTGTTGGGGGGAAACTCTCCAATTTGTTTCTTCAAAAATAATTATAGGATGAATGTATAGTTTTCCATCCGGCTCGAGACCCGTGGGCCGGCCCACAGCACGGCTTTTTGGCACGACATGGGCCCGGCATGGCACGAAGTTAATCAGGCCTGGCCGGCTCGACACGGGCCTTGTGCCATGCTTGAGCCGACGCCTCGGCACGTGGGCTGGCCCGGCACGAATAAGCCTCAGCCCGACTAGGCATGGTGGGTCGGCCCGAGCCCGGGAGGCCCGCAAATTAACAGCCAGCCCAAATAAAAACACACCCACACTAGCCCACATATATATACTTCAATCCCTCCAAATCCTAGCTGCAACCTGCCTACCTCTCCTAAACGTCGCCGCCACTCCATCCTTTCTTTCTCACGTGGCGCCTTCTCCGCGCCGCTGCGCGTGAGCCTGCTGCGCGGCACCTTCTCTCCCTGCGCGGTGGTGCGGCCGGCGCCACCCCTCCACCACGCCGCGGCCGCTTCATCCCCTCCCCTCGTGGCCTTGCGCCGAGCAGCACCGCTCCCTTCTCCCCTCCCCACGTCGCCGCGGGCGGCCGGCGGTGCCTGCTCCTCCCTTTCGCTCTGGACGCTGCGGCACGACCGCTGCCTACCGCACCTCCTCAAGCAGCACCTCTTCTCCATGCGCGGCCGGCGCCTGAACCTCGGCGCTCACCCTGTTGCCCATCCCTTCCATGCCAAGCGGGCCAATCGGGCCTGCTCCTGCTAAACAGGCTGATCGGGCTAGCCCGACACAGAAAACAGGCCTTCGTGCCGAGGCCTCAGCATGTGGGTCGGCCTGGCACGGCCGGGCCAATCGTGCCAGCCTTCTCCCCCCTGAGAGCACATAGCCGCCAGCGGCCACAGACTGGACAGTCACGACCAGCAGAAGCAAGGAGTGGGGCGACAGTGCCGAGCACATAGCCGGCAGTAATCGATATAATAGATGCTGAAATGGGAACACACCAACGAAACCGAGGAGTGCAGAAGACAGCACAATTTAAGCCATGATTAAAGAAGGCAATTTTTTCGAATTAAGGACAAGTGTGCCCTTATTATGTGATATGTCTAATTCTCAATTTGCCCCTCGTGATAATAAGTATGTCAATTGCTTCACTGCACCTACTCTTTGTACATGGGTCATAATACATTTGTACCCAGTACCCACTTTGATTCGCACATTTGCCCCGTTGTTTCAAAAACATAGGCGAAGGCTTCAACTGGGTAAAGCAAGGCAATGGCATATAGTGGTTTTCAGACAAATAGACAAATTCGTGACTAAAGTCAGTGCTCGTTTGACCCAATGTAATACAAATTCAATTAGATCCTAAAAATTCCTAGAGCAATCCCCCTCTTCCAAAGTAGCTGTATTGACTATGGAGACCTGGAGAGAGGGAGAGATCGCGAGACCAAATGAACTTGAATATGGTATTTCATTTGAAGTTGAAAGCAGCATTTCATCTAAACTACCATGAGACAATACTCTCTATATATCACATTGCCGAATATGCTAGCCATAGATCAAAAACCATACACTGCACCATGGAAAAACATTATGTAGGATAGCCAAATTGCATGAAGGCAGCACATTTAAATATATATTGTAAATTTTGGACCCATGGGCAGTGAATCCACCAGTCCCACATCCCCATTTCCAGGGGGAGTTGGTAAAACATGACATCTTCATAAATTATTAATCTGAAGGGGGTCATCCTGCAGCTATGCTTAGAAGACATCAGGATTGAAACGCCCAGGTATGGAGTTGTTCTGCTGAGCCTGCTTGAGGTGCATTGTGAGGGCATAGTTGTTTATCTGCAGTACATGAACAAAACCCAAAATTTTCGTTAGTTGACATGTCACAGAAAAGAAACATGGCTGCAGGAAGGACTAGTATTATTACCTCCAATGTCCTCACTTGTTCCTGGTACTGCAAAACAAGTTGCTTCAAGCTTTGGACTTCATGAGACCTTTCATCAAACTCCTTTTGGCGCTCATGCTGAATGGCGACTGCCCGCTTCAGGACAGCATTCTCTCGCAGAACGACTGTCAATTGCTCCTTGAGCATCATGTTTTCCTATATGACAAGGAAATGTGCAAGTATTATTAATGAACATGCCATCCTCACTCATCAAGATTTCTACAAAATTAATCAAATGCTACAGGTAATTACAGGATGTAGTAACCCGTGGGTACCTTATGCAGATTTTGTGAAGCTTCAGCTCCAGCACGCTCTACAATGGACTTCTCCAAAGCTTCCAAAGCTCTAGACGCACGAGCCCGTGCATCATCTATGTCAGAAGCATTAGTCATCTCTCTGACAAATAGCTCAACCCATTCAGAGCCATTATTACTTGTCTGATAATTATCGGCGGCAGGCGGATGTTCTGTAGCAGTATCCACGCCACCATTAGGAATGCCTGTCAAGGATGCAAAATCATTGCTACTATCAGTAATACAATCTGGAAAACTAGGGTCGCTTTTCAGAAATTAAAAAAATGAATTAGGAAATAAATTGTGGTACAATCATATTTACCATGGCAGTAATACTATTCTAGGGGATACATCAATATGTTAACCACTAAATGCAGTGCAAGAGCTCACAGCTTAATGTTATGTCAAGGTGAAGTTATGAGTAAAACCAGAGATAAAGCAGTATGATCCAATTCTATGTATTATAGATTTATGATCCAAGCATGAGTTTGAGAAAGTGCATGATGGTAACAAATTTATGAATTAACAAATGAAGGAAACCTTAGTAAAATAATAGGGCCCCAAATAATACTGATCGACAAATTCAAATGGGAGTATCAACGCCCAAACTTCCATCAATTCATTGTCTGGTAACTATCATAAGAATGACAAGAACTAAACAGATGAGGAGGTATGATTGTTGAAACATGATTGCATCGAAGGAAAACAAGGGTCTTTGGTGGAAAACAACCTTCAACAGATGGCTGAATTACAGTATGCTGGCCATTTTCGGATTTGAAACCAGTGGACTCCAAGCGCAGCTCGTTCAAACTCTTTATTGCAGAATCTAAGTCATCTCCAGATGCTTCCAGCGCCTTTTCAAGCAACTACAATTTTTTCAAATAACCACTGTCAGCTTAGTTGCACATATAGTATAGATATTAGCAGGGAAAGTAAATATCTGCGTTTAGTATAAATAATACCTAGTTCATACTACACAGAAATAATTCAAACCATTAGGAGCCAGCAGGAGAATATTTTTGTGCCTATGTAGGAAAACCTTGTAGATTAAAGAAATTCATTTTGTGTGCTGGGGACATCACATTCTTGAAGCAGCTACAGGACATGATGTGTACAGCTTCAGAAGTGAGACGAATTAACTATGGCTAATCCATATATTCATAGACCTTCTCTTAGCAATTAGCATTGTAAAAGAAAGCATACATAGGATATCAGTTGATGAAAACATATTAACAAACAATTTTCAGTGCCACCATGCCCCAAAGCCATCAAATGCAGTAGTGGCAACACATTCTAGAATTCTATTTCGATCTTCACAGTATCACAAGCATCTAAGCATATATTAATCAAAGACAACACAGGAAATGGGACATTTCAGCCTATCATCTCGTAGTTTGTAAGTAAAAGATATCAATCCCAGAAAAGGAGCTCCATTCCAGCTTCCAGGCGCCATGATCTTCCGATTCCGCGCCCAAATACCCATCAGCACATGATAAAATCGCTGGGGATCACAAATTTACCAGCAGCGAAAACGCGCCTCAGCGTCAGAGTACCGATCCCACCCGAAGAGGACTAGATCATGGGGACCGAAACCGCATCTCGCAATCTACCACCTACAACTCATGGGGGAAAGGAAAGGATAAAGCTCGGAAGGCGTACCTGGGGATCCATGTCGGGGAAGAGGGGGATCAGCTGGAGCAGGAGCGCCTCCCGGCGGCCGCGGTGCGGCGGGGAGCGGCGGGACCTCTTGGCCGCCGGGTGGTGGTGGTGAGGGGAGGGAGGGGACGGCGGGAGGAGCTCGTCGGCGAAGATGGAGGAGGACCTCTTGCCACAGACTACCGCAGACATGGTGCCGCCGCCCTCCCGCGCCGCCGCCTCGTCGCGCCGCCGCAGCCCCCGGTCCCCGCCGCCGCCGTCGCCCTAGTCCCCGCCGCCGCGGGACATCCGGCACGCGCGCGCTTCCTCCCCGCACCCCACCAGCGATCCCACGGCCGGGCCTCGACCCCGCTCCCTCTCTGGTCGCCGCCGCGTCGGAGCCTCCCTGATTGGTTTGGTCCCGGGTCGCGCGAGATGGGCTGATGGGTTGGGTTGGGTTCGCGACGGCTTCGTCCGCGCTCGCCGAGAGCGGGGGTATTTATCGCGCTGTCCCTTCTCGTTTACCGTTGATTTTTTTTCCGCTCCCTCTTCTCTTTTCCTTTTTAAATAATCTGTTTACGTTGGCTTGTGGGAATTCGCTGCCTGCCTGCGAGTGATCTGCGCGTTCTTTTTTTGGGTAGTGGAACGTGAGTGTGTTCACACGCCGCAGCTTTGCCGCGTGCTGTCTGGCCGACATGTGGGTCCGGGTTGGGGCTTTCGGGCCCCAGCGCGGGGCGCTTTTTCCATCTGACCGTCCGTCCCGTGCCCTAGGGTGATTTCCGTGTGGAATGTCCCTCGAGTGAGTCATGCCAACGCAGCTGCGACGGGTCTCTGCATGATTTGATCAAGGGGCCGCAGATAAGATGCGAAGAACGACTTTGTATCATCCTGACAGCGATTGCGACCAGGATCTGTTCGGACACCGATGATGATACGCACGGGCATACGGACAGGGCACTGACAGTTGAATGATGCACCATAAGAACAACACACTTCCAAAAGCCTGTCAAAAAATGAGAAAAACATGGTGGAACACTCGTTCAAACTGAGATACACATTAATACAACTGACCGCACCTGTTACTCCGTCAGTTCATGGGAGAAGACTGGTCTAGTGTGATGCCACTGTGTATAGTCATGCTGGTGATCCACCGGCTGAGAGCTAGAAACATATCTGTACATACAGGTATCCGCCAGCTTTTAATTACATATATATGATGCAAAAACGGGGGCTCTATCAATCTAACCCCAACTGCGAGTTTATCAATAGCTGGGCAACCTTACTATCCTCGCAACAGGATCACCAATATAACAAGCCCACTAAATGTACTATCCTCCAGTGATTTCCATGTAGATAAGCAATCGTACAACAGCATGTCAAGCTTCCAGGCTCCCTCGGCATGGAGGCAATGTTTATCCTGAGGCTACTCTCTGGCGGAATGCTCATCATATAATTTTGATCAAGCCGCATAGGTTTTGAGGATCTAATTCACAAGAATATACATCGGTGCTTTCTCATCTGTCTAGCAACCAGTTAAGGACCGTCTTCTTAGGGAGAATTTCACCGCTGCCTTCTTTCTCTGGCTTCACGGCGGTATTTACAGCATTGCGGATGACAGCATTGAGGCGCATCCTCAGCTGCGCATTATCGATAAGCAGATCAGACAGCATTTTTGTTGTATCTTCATCAGTAACGTTTGCCTCTTCAGTGCCCATAGTTAATGAGGATCTACTATCAGAATTGTCACCATCATCAGAAGAGTGTTGCTCATCATCTCGTGCTAGAAGTTGAGCCTGGAGGTATGAATGCAGAGCATAGATTACAGATTAGTACAGGCACCCACATTAAGAAGTGGTGGAATGAAGTTGAGTGTTGACCACATGAAATTTGTTTTCCAGAGTGAAAAAAATTCTACAACTTAAACCAAAAGATTCAAGGATCCAATGCAGCCATATCCATGTAAAAATTCATCATACGCGTCTCAGACTCCAAATTCGGAACCAAAGAAAAACTAGCTTCTACTGAAGAAGGCATTGTTACAAAAATTCCAAACAGGAGTTACAACTCAGAGTGGAAGCCCTTGTTGCAGAACTAGATGTGGCGAACTTGTGATTCATCTTAATAATTATAAAGCTAGGAAATTGGTGGGGAACTGGGGACATTATCCAAGTTCACCAAACTACACCCAGTTTCACAACACTGAAAACAATCTAGCTTTAAGAAAAATAATTCAGAAACTAAGCTATTTCACAAGACTGCTCCAGCGCCAGCTTCGCAGCTGGATTAATCGTTTCTATGTTACTATGTTAGGATAAAATATACTCCCACCGTTTCAAATTATAGGTCGTTTTGGCTTTTCTAGATACATAGCATTTGCTATGTGCCTAGATGTAGGTTAGTAAAGACTGTGTATCTAGAAAAGTCAAAACGATCTATAATTTGAAACGGAGGGACTAACACAATTCTAATCTTCTTGCATAACATTCTACTTTACCATAGGGACAAAAAGTATCTTTTTCTATATTGAAGAAAAGAAACATAGCTTGGGCTGCTCTCTAGGAATACAAAACTAGAATTTGGCCAAGAAGACCCAGGTAATAAATGACATTAGTCTACATACATTTAAAGGTAATAAATGACATTAGTCTACCATAACATTTAAATTTTACCTCTGCAACGAGTAGGCGTATTCTGTTGTCTGATGTTGCCAGAAGATCTAGTGCATCAGGCAAGGACGACGGATCAATAGTAAAGTTGTCTTGTTCTTCTGCTAGAAATTTAGCACTACATTCCTGTAGACGCTCACGCAGCAGTCTGCACTCATGAAGAATTTTTTCTCGGGATAACCTCATACGTGTTGACCGCTGCTTCTCTCTATTAATAACCATCTGGAACAAAAAAAGATACAATTAAAAATATTAAAAATACTGAATGCATAAAATTTGAAATTGCAGAATTACAAGCATACAGAAGCTTGGATTTAAGGAAAACCAAAATAAAATCAGAATGATTAATTGATCTGAAGATGTTAGCATGCATAAAAATACACATCCCCTTTCTTCAGCTCATGTAATTTATAAGTAAATAAAGAAACAGCATTAAATTCGAATACCCAAAATCAGGAATGTACAAAGAGAAATCCTTTTAGACCATAGCTTGTGTAAATAGATCAAGCTTTATCCATCCAAGTTTGATAAGAGGAATCGCATGGAGATAACAAAATAAAACAAAGTGTTCATGCATTTATTGATCTTAAGAGCAATCGCAGCCTTTACTGCTCTTCCTAGCTTGATAAAGCAACTTCATCCCATCCATGATTGGGGGAAAAAAAAGAAACACGGAGAGATGTTAAAAACCAACAGAAAAAATACTGATGGTCTAGTGATTGAGATAGTCATATTTTTTAATGCTTGAACATCTTATCAGCTAGCATGCACCAAGCTTAACGTGGCAACAGTTCTATAGGATTTTAAGTTTTAAGTTCCAGGGTACACAAGTGAAAGGAAGGGCAGTTAGTTAGCCATATTGGTCCAACAAGCTTACAAGCAGCTGAAAATGTTGAACATGCTGTCAGTAAGAGCAAACAAGTATTGCTAGAAAACCACCAAAATTGCTATTGCTATAACAATGTTAGAGGGATATCATTTTAGATATTAGGTTCACTATACCTCTAAATCAGTCTTCTCCTCAAGATACTGATTCAGCACTTTCTTCATCTCTTTTTGGGAGTTTCTAAGAGACTTGACCTCTTTGACAAGAACCTTTATATCTGCTTTAGACTTTGCCTCAACTTCTCCCAGACGCTGTTTCAAACTCTCAGCTTCTTTTCGTTTGATTTCCAATTCTTCAAGTAATGTTTCATTTTCACCACTAGCAGATGTTATCTCTGACTCCGCACGAGTTTTCTCATTCTGCACATTACAGCATGAGGAAATCAGTACCATCATATGGCTAATAAAATAACTAGACCACCGAAAAAGTGAAGAAAAAGTTACTTGTTCAGTCTTCAGATTTGACTCCATCTCAGAATACTTCCTGCGGAGCTCATCCATATCCCATTGCATCTGGGTAATCCTCTCTCTTTCAGCCAGGATAGCTTGTTGTAGTGTCTCTCGACCTTTTTGCTTTGTGGCTTCCAATTCAACCTCCAAATCTTTAACCTAAATCAGAAATCATAAATACTAAATAGAGTGCCTAGAATCCACAGAATGGTTGATACACACAAATCCATTGATTGTAACTAACAATGCACAAAACTAACAAAACATAATAACTTGAAAAACTATACAACATGGAAACTGAAAGCACATTTTGTTTTTAAGCATGAACCTCTAACACTAAGTAGAGCTCAATGCATGCAAATCATCAAGTAATGAATAGTATGAAAAGCAATACCTTTGTAGTAAGATACTCTTTGACAGCTGCTTCCTGATTTAGTCGTGCTATGAGATCCTCCATATCAGTTTTCGCTGTCCCTATTCTTCGTTGCATGGTGATCAAAAGTCTAGATAACTTCTGTTTTTGATCATTTGGAAGGATGACTTGTGTATCCACATCATACAAAAGCTGCATATCTAAACCAGGAAGATGCTCTGTTTGACTAATATGTCCATCCACTGGACCATCCCATAGGGAACTACTAGCACCTGGAACAGAGAGTTCACTTCCTCTTAAAGAGCTCAAATCACTACCAATACTTTCAGAAGACTCCTTCCTAGCATGACCGGGATTAGAATCATGATCCTCTTCAGAAACAACTCCCCTGTAAGACGCTACCGAGCCATTTCTACCATCATGTTCCAAAAACACAAGGTTCCCTTTCCTGTGATTCGGGACGCTACTAACATGCTCATCGGGCTGATCTAAGATAGCTTCCCCCAACACACCATTGCCAGTTGCTCCTGTCAGACTGCTACCACGAGTAAGTGCATGATTTATTTGATTGGACTCAGCGAGAGAACCAGAAGCAGGTCCATCAGGATGCGGAGAAGAGTCGGCACTACTTTTAGCAGAAGAACCTGCTTCAGAAGGACGCCCATTCCGTTCTTGGAAATCTAAATTTAGTACAACAATATAATTTAATTCTCTGCTATTATGTTCGGTGTGCACAATTAAGGCAATGAATAATTTACAGTTAGGGAAAATATAAATCAAATAGCACATACATGAACGTGCGGCAGCTTCAAGTTCAAGAAAAGCAGCAACAGGAGCACTTCTTGACAAGTCAATGTCAGAAAGCAACTTTTGCATCCACTCCTCCAATGCATGCCTTCTCTGCAACCAGAACAGTTTGAGCACACAAAGTCTAAGAACAACACAAAATAGTTAACTACTTAACATAAAGTATCCAGGTGACATGGGGAAAATTAACAAGTATATTGAGTCAAGATACATCTTACCTCTTCTAGAAGCAACCTGCTTGTATTTATTCTCAAGAAAGCATGCTTCGGAGGAGCCGACGGGACATCTTTTCTGGGAAATGCACTCTTAAGCTGCAGCATGGAAGAATTGAAGTATGAGAAAGAAAATACTGAACTTGAAAGAAAGCACATGGTTATAAAATGATATATCAAGAGCTAATGAATATGGAATAGCAGAGTTTCCTTGGCATATCATATTCAGGAAATCACCAAGTTAAATAACACGACAAGATTCTCCATAAAAACTAATCATAGCAAATGAAACATATCAACATCAATGATCAACAAAAAAAATCATATCAACATCAGAACAATGCATAGATCATTTTTTTCTGAGGATAACAAGGACAACTGTGCAAACTAGCGTTGGTACAAACTTGTAACTTTAAGAACAATGTAACCGGAAGTGTTAGATGATGAACCACTGCATATAGATGTAATGCATCGCAACAGGTAATCCAGCAATAAGTAGCACAACATCAGTAAGTTTGTGCAGTACATATTCAAGTCATTATCAACACAACTAATTATGTTTAACTACATAATGATACTTACAGACTGAATGCATTTCTAAAACTTGCTAGAGTAGCTCGCTAGTGCACATTCAAATTACTATCGACACAAATTGGTTACTTAGAGCTACACAGTGATTTTTTCATGATGATTGCATTCTAAAACTTAATGTCAGCCCGAGCAGCTTGCCAGGTTAGTTGGGCTAAAGAAGATTGTTCTTTTCAAAAGGAGCATGACTTTATTTTCAAAAAGACCAACTATTCAAAGACTTGTTTCAGTTTGTCATTGATTGTTCAACATTTTCAACCCATAGAACTACATACCCATAGCTATTATCGGTAAGTAATAATGGTATACTCAGATAGTGTGAGCAGATTTTGAGTAACAGGAAGAAAAATAGCACAAGTTTAAGATGCTTGACATTTGAAACAACAAATGGCAATACTTGGAATATTTGAAATAACATGACAACAGTTGCCTCTACTTACATCAGAACATAACTTCAAAAAGTCACTAAACCTTCGGAGAATTCCATGGCTTGAGCTAAAGCCTTCTGGAGATTGTATACCGACATGTATCCTGTAAAACTGTCCTTTATGGGCATTAAAGAGAGATACATAAAAAGAAGAACGGCAAAGTTTAGATAAATCAAGATTCAAGATTTCCACGACATACAAATGATAAGTGTTTTTTCCTGTTGATTGCAACTATTCGCATCACACGCAAAAAAAAGGAATATGTAACACAATCTTTTAGAAACGTATTGAAGTTCCAAACTATAGTTGATAACACAATAAGATGTCTAAATACTGTAAATGGAGACATCCTTAAAAGAAAAACAGTTTTTGCTGAATAATTTCTTTCCTCCATTTTCTATTGGTTCATAAAAGTTTTGTGACACATGTAGCTAAATTTATTGTATAATAATGATAATCCCAGAAACACCTTCCTATTGGCATATGGAATGCAACTAAATTGAGTGTATTCAAGTCATTTATGGCATGCATTGATACAAATGGGAGAAATAAGAAGCCTACAAGGTAAACAGTACTTACAACGACAGATTTTAAAAAGCTGTCAGCTGTCACACCAGCTTCAGGTGTCTGAGTGATCCAAGAAGGTATCATCACACAGTAACTCCATCCTGTTTGAGGGTTATGTGGCCATATGGTGTTCCTTCCCTCCTGCATGCAGGCAACAAACCCATGGGCAGCGTCAACCAATAGACAGTTTCAGAGCATTTTGCTGAAACCAATAAAGTACAAGAAATGTCTCTTGATGGAGGATGAAGGGAGGTAAAGCGATGGGTCCCGATGGCATCCCCATTGAGGTGTGGAGATGCCTGGGCGAGAGGGTGGTAGTATGGTTAACTAACCTTTTTAACCTAATTTTCCGGTCAAACAAGATGCCGGAGGAATGGAGGAGAAGTATATTAGTACCGATCTTCAAGAACAAGGGAGATGTTCAAAGTTGTACTAACTACAGGGGGATTAAGCTGATGAGCCATACGATGAAGCTTTGGGAGAGGGTTATCGAGCATCGCCTAAGAAGATTGACAAGGGTGACCCAAAACTTGCTTGGGACAAAAGGCTAAGTTGTTGTTGTTGTAAATGTCTCTTGATGGAAGCCCTATAGAATAGGGACGCCTTTTCATGGAAACTCTGCCACGGTTTATAGTTTTGTGCATTAGCGAATTTTCCAAATTAAGCATACAGAATTATTTCAGGCAAAAATGTGCTAAAGGTGCCACTGATCATACTAACTCGAAACCTTGATAACTGACACAGCATAGGCAGAAATTTAAATCATGCAATAACGCTGAAGGATCAAAACATTAACCAGCTAAATTACCACGGACACCTGTGATCCTGGAAAAAGAAGCTTTCAGGCTCCACTGCTACTGAGTAACAAGGCAATCAACATGGAGTACAACTGGTTTTTAGAATCCCACTCTCATCAAAAGTACACCATGAAACACAAAATCTACTCCTTACAAGATAAATATAATCCAAAACCCTAGTAAAAAGAGCAGCCTCAAAATTGACTCATCCACTCCCACACTCAGTAAACTAATGCGTAAAGCGCATATCCTACTCCTTGCAAGTGAAATACGACAAATCCAAAACCCTAACGGAAGGAAAGCTCTAAGCTACTGAATCAGCAATTGCGTACAACGTGGCGCTCTACTCGGCGAATTTGGCTGCAGATCCCAACCCACACATTTAATACCCGGACACATGCAGCAACATACAAGTACGCCCAACGCAGCTGCAGCGAAATCCAACCCGAAACCGCCTGCCCCATCGAACGATCGGCAACACCCCAAGCACGGCGAACACACCTACATCCAGCGGAATCGAGCAAAGCAGCACCGAATCCAGCCCGGAACCGGGATCGCCAGCGCCCCACAGGCGCCGGCGGCGGAAGCCGCATCTGCCCCCGAGATCAGAGCGGGAGCCGGATCGAGACGGCCCAAAGCGGGGCAGGGGCGGCGCGACGGGGTTGGGAGCAGGAGATGCGAGAGGGGATCGCGGCGGGGGCGCTTACCCATCTCTTCGGGGGAGGGCTCCAGTCCATGCCGAGCGGCAGCGGCGAGGTGCCGTCGTGGCGGTGTTTCGGGGGGCTGGGGGTCTTCTTCCGCGCCGTCGCCATCGCCGCCGCGCCGAGCGGAACGGCGGCGGCGGTGGGATCGGGGAGGACGAATCTGCCGAGGCGTCGCGCCGACGATTCCTTAGTTTCCCACTAGAGCTGGAGGGAGATTAGAGGCAGCCGCGGAGGGGAGGCGATGGGAGCAGCGGCCTGAGGCGGACGCGGTGGCGAACGGACGGGCGGACGCTCCCGCGGTCGCATCTAGCTGTCAACGCCAGCAAAGGCAGCGTCCGCCCCGCCGTCCCTTCCACGGTTTGGTTCCGCCGCCGCTGTGTGCTGATGGCGCTGGTGGGGAGCTGGGCCGGCCGGCTGGACGGGAGCGGCGGTCGCTTTGGGGGAGCGGTGCGGTTTGGCTCGGTTGGATCTGGACCTCTCGGGCCACGATTTGAGTCAGATTGTTCTGCTTGTGATCGCCTTGTTTCTATTGCTCCCTCCGGCCACAAAGAAATTCTCCCTACTTGAAAAGTCAAATAATTTTAAATTTAATCAAATTTATATAAAATAGTATTAATATTTATATTAAAATAAGTATTATTAGATTAATTTATTTGAAGATATAAATATTAGTGCTATTTTGTATAAATTTGGTCAAATTTAAAATTATTTATTTTTTAGGAAGCGAGAGTTGCATTTTTTTGTTTTTAAACGGAGGGAGTATGCTCAAGAGCTTTTCCGTGCTGAGTGTGAGTAAGAGCTTTTCCGTGCTAGGTGTGAATGCGATCGCCTTGTTTCTAATAATTCTAAATTATGGATTATTGCTGGAATAAGTTATCCATGAAGAATGTGATCATTATTTTCAATGTTGTTTATTGTCTTTATCTCTTAAAGCACTATGGATCGTTCACACATCGATCTGATGAACAAAATAAGTATTTTCTCTGTTCCAAAATGTAGGTCGTTTTGATAAATCTAGATGCATAATTTTTGCTATATATTTAGATACAATGTTTATCTAGGTGCATAGCAAAATCTAGATTTGCCAAAATGATCTACATTTTGAAACAAAGGGAATAGTTGATTTTTTTCTTTCTTTTTGGAATTTGCTTGCCATCTGTCACCAATATTGGTCACATTTTCCTACCATCCAATGCGAGTGAGCTCGTATCTAACATGAAATTAGGGATTTCAGATTGTTGGATTATGTGACCTCCTGCTGTAGAAGATGGCTGGGAAGATCGCTGACCTGGCAATGGTAGCGGTCGCAGGGGTGGAGCGACGAAACAGCGGGGACGTTACTGGCCCCAGACGGCAGAGGACCCCTGGTTAAGCGGGGATGGTGGAAGGGATATCTTGATCGAAGTGGTTAGCGTAGAGGTGGGCTGGGGTGGTGAATCCAGCCAGCTGCGGGAGTCGCTAGAGATAAAGGAGGAGAGCGAGGTGGGGGCGTCTTGCTAGAAATGAAGAAGAAAAAAACATCTCGGTGAAGAACTTCGGCGCTGGGGAGGACTGTTTGTGAGGAGTTTAATGATGACAAGAGGGAATGAGGGACTGAGGGAGTGCAGAAGAGAGAAGGCCACGGTTTGCTGATGTTCGTTTTGTCATGGCTAGTCGAGAGGATGAAGGTAAAGATTATAACGAAAGGAGGATGAATCCAAATCACTGGCATCAGGTCCAATGGGCGAAAAAATTGACATAATATAAGGAAAGAATATGTCATCAAATAAGTAGACACTTCCTTTTTTGAGGCTATAAGTTTATAGCACATATACATGAAGTATTTTAGTAATCAATAGATAACATATGACTAATTATCACCTATAAAAACTTATCACCCATACACTTCATGGAGTACTAGGCATGCGTGTTGGCTTGCTAGGGGCCTGCTAGGGTAAAAATATTTATCAAAACGACTTCGCACAGCTCATGCCCTTAGGGGATGTTTTGGGAGGTCTGTTTCCAAAAACAGATTCGCCAATGAAGCAAAATTTGGTGAACCGAAAACGAATGATTTTAACAGGCCTACATTGATTTTTTTCCTCGGTTTACAAAACAACTTCTCACTACAATATCTCAATTTCGTAAAAATAAGTGAAGCCGAAGTCATTAAAAATCCCACGGAACTAGTCCTTAGTGCAAGCAGTCTTAAACACTGTGGTCATTGCAATAGCTAAATACTACTACCACAGAGCCCAGTCATATAGACCATTTGGTCCAAATACAACGTTGTTGTCCTTAGTCTTGACTGTTGACATAACCGTACAGTCACCACAATCTGCTATTCTGGTGATTTCTGCAAAGAGTACCTTCCTCCAGCTAGAATAATAGTGTCGATTCAGTATTCCACCATTAAGCTGAAATGCACCATGCATAAGAGGCACAAGTCTCGCCAAACAAAGATAGTGGTAATGGGGTAAATAAATCAAATGTTCCCTCTCAGAGAATGTAACATCAACTGTGATGATACAATGTTACTTCACAATCCAAACACAACACGGATATACTGCTGTCAGACCGGAGGTAACATGCCGGCATCAAAGCATCGGAAAGCGGCTAAGAATTCTAGGGTGCTGATTTAGTCCATCCTGCCCTTCACCACATGTTCTCTCACTTCAGTCGGTGTTCTGCACCCACAAGCGCAACACGTAAGGTGATAATAAGCAAATGAAGTTCCCTCGTACTAAAGAGTCAAGCTAGTTTCTTAATGCATACTAAGTAGTAACAGAAAGTTCATTCCAGTGAACTTTTTTTTTTCTCGAACACGCAGGAGGACTGCGTATCAATATATTAAGAAGAAACATTCCAGTGAACTTACACGATCAGCACATAGCCTCCCCACCCGCTAAGGCAGTCACGATCTACTGATGACATCAGAGCTTGGGATACAGTCTCGAAGAGTTCGTCAGGTTCCTATGTTATGAGAAAAAAAAAGGATGATGCCGTTTCACTTTGCTCAAAATAAGAACAGAACAAACTGAAGTAAAAGTACAGCCCAGAAAAGGAACTTCATAAACATGGTAGACCCGAAACAAATGTGAAAAATGCCATCTGCCATGGTTTCTTCTCAAGAAAACAGGCTAATCAAGCGTATCAAAGAGCATACCATGTTTGGCTTGTACATGGATTCACAAGCACCATACAAAGATTCCGATGCTGTCCCAGAAACAACAAAATCCTTGGCTAGTTCCCTGCGTAGGAAGACACATCTTCAATCAGCTCACTAGAACACAGCACTAACAGAGGCATAATGAGGGAGATGAACAAGAGTTATCAAATTTGGTGGACAAACAAATTATCATCAAGCACAGTTCCCCTATTACAAACATTGTTTTAGGATTCTAGTTGGTCAAACACTCAAACTTCTTTAATGTGAAACATCAATAAGTACAAAGTTACATAGATTGACAAATAAATAATTGATGTTACTAGATTCACTGTACAAAATACTTTCATAGTATACAACTTTCTGTAATTAAAATAGCACTACTATTAAAAAAATGCAAGTCAAAGTGTCATATTAGAGACAGTATAGATGTCCTAAAGAACTTACATTTGAAACCAGAGGGAGAACATATGATTTGAGGAGCAAGTTCCAACACTCAGATTATCAATAGATTTTTTTTTTGTCTGAAAAAATTGTGATCAACCATGTATTTGTTTACAATATACAGGTTGCATTCATGTGCACCAAGTGGGAGAATCAAATGAACAATATCGAACATTCAGAATTGTATCTTAGCACAGTTTTTTCTTTTTGCTAAATAACATGTTACATTACCATGCCCTATTTATTGTGAAATCTATCCCCCAGACGAACAAGAACTTAAGTAGGCGTATCAACACAGTAAAATTGATGCAGATGATAGGAAGAGGGGAATTTTCATTCCATCATTCCATGGCATTGAGAATTTTTCACATTCCTTTGGCGTCATGACTTTTTTCAGAACTGGTTCGAACTTCTAGCATGGTTGTTAGTGCCATTTTCAGGACAATAATTGCGAACTTTAAGGACAACTTCTACAAACCAGTGGCATGAGACGATGAGACTCATTAGCCAAAAAAAATGATTTCACTAGTACCATAAAATGCAATTTTCCAAGCAGAAAATACACCAAGGTTCAAAAAGTTAAAACAACATAATCAGGTACCTACTTTGCACCAATGCAGTCCATGGTACAAATAAACGGCTTGTTGTCATCTCCAAGTCCAGCAATGACTGGTTGGCAGAAATATGGCCCGAATCTGAAAATTTCATGTGGCATGATAAAAATTAGATGAACATTGCTAATTTCCATAAGTCAGTACCAGTACTGGAACACAAGAGCTAATTTATGAGCAACTACGAATTAAAAGGCTTCAAAAAACAGTGCATATCAATCAGAATCTTCATAAATATGAGCATACCTACCCTAGTTCCTTAGATAATGATTTAGTTTCATCTTCCTCCTTTAAGAAAAAACTTTGCAACATATCATTCTAGTTGTAACAAGGCTTCTTTAAAATTGTCAATGAGGTTGGTTTATGTTCAGCTAATTCTGGATAGCATCATAGCTAACAGAAATTAGATAACTCATAGCTTGACTATAACAAGCATACAAAGTACATATGAAGTACTCCCCTAGTGTAGCAGCAAGTCTAGAAGACAAAACAACACATCTAGCGTCAAAGTTCTGCATCCCCAAATATTATTACAGTATGGTGTTGAATATTCTGACCAATTACAAAACCTATTATCTTGTGCACAGAAAAGTATGTACTTATTTCTCGATCTAAATGAAACAATTAATGGTGGCAACACCGATGTATAGTTCATAGAAAGCACATTCAGCACAAAGCCGCAAACGGACAAACCGTGCAACATACACTAGCATAAAACTTTCATAGCATAACGGTCAAATCCCTAGGTGCAGGAGCTGCCGGCCAGGGCCCAAACCCTAAAAAAAAGGGCCCTCACTGGCGACCCTAAAAAAAATAGTTGCAGGGTGCCAGTAGCCCTACAGGGGTAGTGGCAGTGGTTGCCAGCCCAGGTAATGGTGCGGCCTGGCCCAGGTAATGGTGCGGCACTATAGGGGTGAAGCTGGGGTTCGGGGCCTTTTCTTGGTCGGTTGACTGAGCTTCTTCTTAGTGCAATACTGTGGGGCGGTCTTTCCCCACCAGCTGAGTTTTCTAAAAAACTTTAGACATAAATTTGTGTGAGCACAAAGCTTCACTTCCATTCCCAAAAATACATATCAACATTAAAATCAATGTACTTGTCTCCAATAGACCTTCCTATGACCAAACCTCAAGCAGCATCAATCTATACTAACAGCCAGCATATCCAGTAAATTTTCCATCAATGTCTGACTATCTGGCAGGACATCAAAACAAAAAACTACCAAGCAAGGTCTATCCACTATTGACTATCCTACACAATTCCACCAAAATTACGCTCGTAAAATTCTGACCTCTTCTCATAAAGGAGTGCAGAGACGAGGCTGGCGAAGGTCTCCGGCTTCATGTCCCTCTCCTCCCGCAGCTGATACAGCTTGTGCCTAAACACCAGCCTCTGGTACCTGCACAGGGACCCAAAACCCTAAGCCGCCGAACCAAAAACAGCAACCTGTGGGGCGGGCGTGGGCTGAATCCGGCAGCCGCGACTCACAGCGTCTGGGCGTCGGTGCCGAGCCCCGAGAGGCCGACGTATAGCTTGTCGTGGATCTTGAACACCCGCTGGAAATCGGTGGCGATGGTCTGCAGCTGCACGCCCAGCCGCCGGTCGCTGGCGATAGCGAAGCAGTTCTTCCCCACCATCGCCATCACGGCGGACCCGTTGTACTCGAAGATCTGCGAGGGGCGGGGGTCGAACCCGTCAGGGAATCGAGATCCGGAGGGGGGGAGGAAGGCACGGGGAGCGGCGGGGTTCGGGGGACTCACCGACATGGCCGGAGCTGCGGCGAGGTCGCGGAGGAGGGTTCGGATGGGTGCGTCGGCGACTCGGCGTCGAGGAGAGGAGCGGAGCGGGGGTGGTAGTGGCGACGGAGGTGGGCTTATGATGGACGCGAGTTGGGCTTCTTGGTGAGCAAGAAGGTCCAGCGATGCCGGAGCCGTCCGACCTCAGTTTGTGAGCGACTTGCGCTCGGGTTTGTATTCGAGTGATCAAGAGCCAGCATGGCTAGTTGGCTACTAACGGTGTCTCTCAAATTCAAACTATACAATTTGATTTTTAAGATAATATCTATTTATGTTTGCAGCAGTCTGTAGCTAGGAGTAGTCGATGCAACGGTGGAACCTTTTGCAATGCTTACAAATATTATTAGGAGATTTAAAATTCACTAACAACTCATTTCAAATAACCTGTACAATCTAACATGTAAGTTTTATATATTTTCAGATACTCTTTCTATACCGATTGATCAAAAAATATAACTGTTTTATAACCTCATGGATGAGTTGCCTTGTTAGAAATTTTACCATGCTTTGATATGTGAGAGCATCAAGAGTAATTCTATTTTCCTTAAGTCTGACATCATAGTACTACATGATTCTCTTATTTTAAAAGCTTTGCACAATTGTGAGATACGTGATTCTTCAACTATCTTCTTATGATGTATGAAAACTAATTCAAATAAAAATGAAGAGTTAAATAATAATTATATTAGTTGGTCGACGGATGCATGATAAATATGAAATCATATAAGATTTCGCCCGGTATATGGAATTCTTCCCTAATTTTTAGATTCTCAATACGAGAGTCATCCTATATCTTTATACTTTCTTTATTTCACATGAGGTAATATATGTAATTGTAATGAATTTATTTGATATTGTTTCTTTTAGCAATTTCGGTTTGCAGTTGCAAGTCCATGCAGCTCTACGGTATAACCATTGCTACAACTACATCACGTTTAGAAAATAATTAAAAGATGACATAATAGGTATTTAAGATAAGCCAATCGGCTGGATTGCAGCTACAATTGCTAGGGCTCGTAGTTGCAACTTGCAACCGAAGCCGCTGTAAAAAATATAGAACGAAACAGCCTCAGAAAGTCAAAATAGATGAGAGTTTTCTATCACTTTTTGGAAAAAGAAAGTCAGCCAAGAAGGAGCGTTGGATGTCCACGAACGGTGGATACGTAGCCGAGAGGCCCGTATCATCAACGGCCGGGACACGGACGCCACGCGACGACCCCACACGCAGCCACCCAAACGGCAGCGCGTTGCTTCGCCGTGTTGCCCCCAAACCGCGTGGTCGTCTTCCCTGATCAAAATCGTATCCAATCCCCCAAACCCGATCGCCTTGACAAAATCCCCATTTGTTCCCCCCCTCCTCCTCGCCGCCGCGAAACCTCCCCGATTCCCCACCTCGATCTCCTCCCGATCTTCCCCAAACCCTCGCCGAATCCCAGATCCAGCCCAGCCCGCCAGACTCCCGCCCGCCGGCCGCCATGGGGAACCCCGAGAAGCTGATGAACCAGATCTTCGACCTCAAGTTCACCTCCAAGTCGCTGCAGCGGCAGGCGCGCAAGTGCGAGAAGGAGGAGAAGGAGCAGAAGCTCAAGGTGAAGAAGGCGATCGAGAAGGGCAACGTGGACGGCGCCCGCATCTACGCCGAGAACGCCATCCGCAAGCGCACCGAGCACATGAACTACCTCCGCCTCGCCTCCCGCCTCGACGCCGTCGTGGCCCGCCTCGACACGCAGGCCAAGATGCAGGTCATCGGCAAGTCCATGCAGTCCATCGTCAAGTCGCTCGACTCCGCGCTCGCCACCGGGAACCTCCAGAAGATGTCCGAGACCATGGACAACTTCGAGCGCCAGTTCGTCAACATGGAGGTCCAGGCCGAGTTCATGGAGGGCGCCATGGCCGGCTCCACCTCGCTCTCCACGCCCGAGACCGAGGTTAACAGCCTTATGCAGCAGGTCGCCGATGACTACGGGCTTGAGGTCTCCGTCGGCCTGCCGCAGGCCGCGGCGCATGCCATCCCTGCTGCCAAGGATAAGGAGAAGGTCGACGAGGACGACCTCTCTCGCCGCCTTGCCGAGCTCAAGGCCCGCGGTTGAGCTCCTTTCAGGCTTTCAGCCTTTTCAGGTGATGATAGATTGATCCTAGCCCCCAAGCAGTTAATGTATGTTTTGCTGTGGCAGCCTACGGATATTGTCGCATACTACTATATTGATTGCGTTGCTGGATAACATTGTGCTCGATTGCAAGTGAATGTGGTTCTGTATGTATCTACTATCATTTGAACCAAGCTTGAGTTTTTGAGTTACAGAGTAGGACAAATACACTTAGCAATTAATGATGTACCTTCTCTTCAAGTTTTTACTACTAAATATGTCCAAGATATACATATTGAAAATGTGGTACTTATTATTTTTTGCACTTAAGATATCTGTATAGTTATTACAGGTGTTATTGTCTGTAGATGCCTAAAGCAGCATAGCACCACCTAAAAGACTAAAATCACTATTATGGATGCTACATGGTTGGCAATGACTCGCAGTATTATAACTAAATCTGATAATGCCATAGACATAAGTTTCTATAGGTAGCATCTTGTGACAGTGGCTTTCATGTCACAAAATGTCTGGTCAATTCTGGGTACGAGGACTATTTTGCTAAAATCACTTGCCCCAGTAATAGTTGACTACGAGGACCCTGCACATTTTTTTTTGTTTTTCCTTGTAATATTCAAGTTCCATTTTGTCTTAAGGAATTGATCACATGAATGCTGTTCCATAAGTTGCTAGTCCCAGCTATAGCCTGAGTGTTTTCTTGGAAAATATTATGTGAACAATTGCATACGCTTCTTGAAGTTACAGCGTATGGAACATGCTCATCTTGTGCTCCAGTATAATGTATAGTATATTTGTTGATGGTGCTGTTACCTGATTACCCATGTGGCTGTGCGTACTGTTGCGGTTTTACCTTTGCTGAAGCATAGGCATGAATAAGTCTAAGATAAGGTCAGATAGAGTTGTCGTAAATTTGATTTAAGGTTAATATTAGAGTATATTTGGTAGTTTAGATATCCCTATCATAGACTCCCATATGTATCCGAGGGGTTGCCTTACCCCCTAAGTCTCTGTAATCTTATATATACCGGCCGAGGCCTCAATGCAATACATCCATAGATTACATGCATCTATTCTCCTACATGGTATCACGAGTTTAGGGTTTTTGCTGCCTCTCGCTGCGCTCCTGTCCTACGCACACCGCAGGCCATCCTCCACGGCGCGCATCCAGCGCGCCCCCTTGACGGCCTCCTAGCGCGCCCCCGGGGAGGTTGCCCATGACCTCCACCAGAGGCAGCGCCCTCCGTCTCCGCGGCAGATCCGTTTAATCTGCGGCACTCCAACGTCAAGCATCAACAGATCGACGTGTACCCCGCCATCCGCCAAGGAAGCCATCGATGACGACCCGTCTCGCGCTGCCGTGGTGGCAGCCGCGGTCTCCCTCCGCTGCCCGTGCTCTACCCTGTGCTGCCGTGGTGGTAGTAGGGGCCTCTGCGTGGTGCATCGACCTCGTCACTGGTGGATTCTCTTGCGGCTGCGCCGCTTCACCCTGTCACCCCCCCCCCTTCGAGGCGGGGTTCATCGCTCCGCGCCGCGCGCCGGGTTGTGCCCCCTCCACGTCGTGGGGCGGGTTCTTCCGCTCCGTGCCGTGCACCAGGGTCTAGCCTCGAGCTCCTCCGTCGTGGAGCCTGGCCTCCGGCCCCTTCACATCCGGCAGTGTGGCTCCACCCGTGCCCTTAGCGGCGGGCGACTTCTCCGCCCCTAGCCCTGCACCACCGGCGGATTGGTTCCGCTCCGACTCCCCGTCCACGCCGCTACCTACCGGACCGCGCTCACCCCTCTAATTCTTTCTCTCTCTCGCACTCTGATCTTTGACCGTGCTAGGCAGAAGAAAGGAAACAGATAAGGGTGAGGGCACCCCGCCGGCTACGTGCACCCCGGGGTTCTATGCGGAGATTTGCTGCTGTGTCGTCTTCTTTTGCCCGATCAGAGATCGGGATTGCATCGCCTACCGCCTGTCGACCTCGTACCTTAACCTCGACGTCAGCATCGACTTCACCGGCTTCTTTCACACCTTCGACTGTGCGGCACGGCAATGTGGACGACGCCCTAGGGAACACCTGTCTGCATTGCCCTCCTCGACGCTTCGCACGTACATCGACCCTCGCTGGCTTGTCTTCGCCTCCACCGATCGGGACCGCCTCCGCCGACTTCGCCCACCGTTGTCTCGCCTTGCGCATACTCGATCTGATCAGCCGATAAGCATGATCCACCCGGCTCCCGTGATGTCCGTCCTCGTCGTGCGTGCCTCTTCACCGAGTACGGAGGGCTGCCGCTGCGTCACCTCTTTGGGCAGCAGCGGTGCCACCCGTGGTCTCCTCCGCCGTTGCATCCTCACCGCCGCTGACCACGTCCAAGTCCTTGTCGTCGATTACGTGTCGCTGCGCCCTGCGCGTATGGTCTTCATCAAACTGTTCGAGTTGTTCGCCATCTCCTTCGAGCTCCACTGCCGCGTCATCCGGATCATCAAGCTTTGTGTCAGATCGTCTGGGTCTACCTCCTCGCTTCGTCTAGCACCACCTCGTTGCCAGCGTCACTGTCTAATCTCCACCTTGTTCGTCTACTCTAGCAACTGCGGGCTGCATCGGCATCTTCTACCACACCGTTCTTCTACGCCTGTGACTGCCGTGGAGACCTTCTCTGTTAGTCCCTCAGACAATGGCACTTGGTTGTGCACTCTCCCTTGCACATCCGGTATTGGCAACACTGGTGCGTGCCATTGTCCCCGGTGTGTTCCTGGGCCTGGCAAACCCGGGAATGTCTTGCTCGATGGCCTGACCGCGTCGACTTTAGCATCGACCCTCCTCTACGATTGCCTCGACGTGTCGCCATCTTCGTCTCCGGCATCTTCTCCGTTACGCCACCATCATGGCGCCTCCTCGTGCGCCCGTGGCTTCATGTGCGGCTACCTCGTCTTCGGCAACCTCCGCGGCTACTCCACGCACAGCTTCCTCGACCATGGCTACTCGCTCTCCAACTCGGCCACCTCGACATCGGCACAAAGGGCTATCATCCGCATGAGTTACTCGCCGGTTTTCTCTCCAGTCGCAGCATCCGCACCACCAACGTTCTAACTGCGGGGGGATGTCAGTCCGTCAACTTCTGCCTTCGGCTTCTTCTCCAGTCTCACCATCTGCGGTGCTCCCACTATGACTGCGGGGGAGTATTAGAGTATATTTGGTAGTTTAGATATCCCTATCATAGACTGCCATATGTATCCGGGGGGTTGCCTTACCCCCTAAGTCTATGTACTCTTATATATACCGGCCGAGGCCTCAATGCAATACATCCATAGATTACACGCATCTATTCTCCTACAGTTAGTATATGAAGTCAGTTCTACTGATACCAATTCATTAGCATGCTCACAGAATTAGCAGAACCATTCGTAGTATGGATGAACTACTAGTATCACTTCAATTTTGTTTTGATATGCTCCTCATTTACTGTATGTTGCCATTTAGATTGCATATCTACAAATGAATTTCTGAAGCACACATGACATTTTGCAAACCATCAGTAGTTTGTCTTGTATATAGAAGCTTTTTTGCTAAAACTTGCAACTTTATGTCTTTATCAAAGAAAACAATGATAATGAATTTTGTGCTGTTGTTGCTAAGATACTATGTGATCCAACTTTCAAACTTCTGAGCTATAAGCCTATAATACTGTTAACTCTGGTCTGTTTATTTATGGTAAGTCATAACTCATAAATGCTCTGCAAATGTCCTCTAACTTATGTGTGCCCTAAACTAATTGATGCTGAGTATCCTCATTATTCCTCTGATTGCTCTTTACCATAATGCAAAATGCTTCCGGTTCATGCTTTTGACTTATTGAACTTACCTTCTGTATACTAATGTCATTGTAGCTCTTTTTGCAGATGCCATTCATGCTATGCTATCGAGCGGCAATTACCCAGTGTCACTTGGACTGCTACTCATATTTGGTAGATTCGTAAATACTGTTATGCTTAAGTGTGTTGGCATCGCCATGGGGGGTCTGTGGACTTGAAAACTTTGCTGTGTCATCTTGTACTATAAAATCCATAATTTGCGGGCTTGTAAACATCTGTGGACAATCCACATCTCGTCTGAACAATGTTGAAGTTGTCAATGCTTGGCATCAGTTTGCCATACCGTTCATCCCCTTGCATTAAGATCAAACTGTTATCAAAGGTGTACTCGTGATGCTGTGCACCTAATTTGATAAAAATGTGCTCCAGCTCGTCTACAAATGGTTTTAGTTGTGAATTGATCTCAATTGCAACTATGATTATCCTGGGTTCTTTGTTTGGTTAATCCTCTCGAAAGAGTTTGAGGGGATTTTGACTTGAAGGTAATTTAAGTGTCATTTGGATGCAGCATGGGTATGAAGAGGATAAGGCTCGGGAGGATATGTGTATCCAGTCATTTTCCAATGTAACTCTGGGTTTTGGACTGGGGTACATTTTTCTAGCAATGAAAATACCCCTTACTAATTCAAGTCCTTTTCCAGTGAAACACTTAAGTTATGGATTGGAATACAATCGTTTTAATAATCAAAATGCCCCTCGTATGGCCAAAATGAAATGAAATCTCGTTGAAAAATCAGAATATGTCTCATGCCACCTCTCAAGCGCTCTTCAATTTGTAACAACATGGATCATTCCTTTCTTCGAAAATAAAAAAACACAAAAAGATGGTGGTCCGTTGGAGTAGGCTGCGAGGCCCGTTGTGGGCCGAGAGCGCAGCGGCCCGTTATCCTTCCACCGTTGGAAGCGGGCAGTTGTCGCTGCTCTGTGAAGCCAGCCTCACGCTGTGCCTGCCACATTATGGATCGTGAGGCCCAGCTTTCGCTTAAGCCCCGCCGACCAACTACCAACTTGGAACCGGGCGGGCCAGCAAGAGCGCAACCGGCCCAGGCCCGCAGCCATACAACAACGTCCAATCACCACCTTAACGCCCCCGCTCGGGTAACAAGCTCGCGCTGCTGAGCTCGGCGAATGGCGGGTTGGGAGTCGATTTTTTAAGCTGTGCGGCGCTTCACTCGTTTCCCGAGGTGGGACTAAAGGAGACGGAATGGGGACCCGCGCCGCGGTTCAGTTGCTGGTGGGGACTGGGGAGTGTGCTTCGACCGCGCACTACCACTTGTGGGCTGTCCAGTCACATTAGCTCCCGGCCCAAATTCGAAAACGAGCACAAGTGCGCGACCCAAGCGTGAAGTGTGTTCCTCTCTGGGAGAGAAAAATCTAAACCAGTAGCTCACAGTTGAAGCGAACTATTTGATGATATATTTTTTTATGGCATATATGGAAATCAACATGGATTTGCTACCTAACAAAGAAGGGGAAAATTTACTACCAATGCGCAGTGAACTTTTGACGAAACGGAATTGGAGATCTATCGGTCTGTTGGTTTGGGGAATGTCCCCGTCGAATGAACCAATACATTGTTTGGTTTTGCTGAACAGAGTGGACCCATACACTGCTTGGTTTAGAGGATGAGTAACAAGAGTATCTCCAGCGATGGCCTCAAATTAGATTTTTTTAAACTCAACTCCAGCAATAACATCTAAATCTCACCTTTTTCTTTTAGTCTGAAGGTGGATCCATTTGTCAGTGGATAAGTGGCTGCCAGAGATTTGGAGATCTTTCCAAAATGAGAGCTTGTTATTTATTTAGAGAGTTTGCAGGAGTTGGTCTAAGATTCTAATTACATGTTAATTCTGTTATGCAAACAACCAAAGAAAATTACATGCACACACCTATGATTTGAACTAGAGAGAGCATTACATGCGCGCGCCACACACACGTAATTCTAAACCAAACAACATATGTGTACCGAGATGTGAACGGCAGGCAGCGCGAAGTTGATTAGCAAGGAGTATTTTGGAGCAGTTCACTACTTTAAACTCTCTCTCTCTCTGTGTGTTCTTTTTGCAAAGAAGCACTATTTTAAATTCTCATGTGAGCGTCCAATTGGCAAGCAAGTTGCACAAGGCGACACCACACACGCTTATCCAGGCAATGATTAAAGTTTGTCCCAGTCACACACGGTTCTGTACATTACTTTGAGCGAGGATATGATGCATGGGTGACAAAAAAACACAGCTCGCATGAACATCTCTGAAAGATCTCTCTCAGTACGCCGAGTTGGGATACCATGCAAGGGCGAGCGCACATGGACCGCACGCCACTATTGCTATTTAGCAGGACGAGAACAAGAGGACTTCCACACAAACATCCAAATACGACTATACCCCATCGCCTCATGTGACCAAATTGTTAAACATATATGCATGCAGCTCATCAGGGACAGCGATATTATTATTTTACGGGAACCCGAATCTAACAATCTCTTGTTTTATGTTACTAGCTAACAATTTAATATGTAATCTTTTATAGAAGTTATCCGATGCAACGGGAGATGCATGCTGGATTGTGTACGCTCGCTAAAACACAAATAAGCCGTGAAGTTTTGTATGTAATATATCATTATTTTTCACAAATTATTTTTTGCTCGACCGAAAAATGAAGAATTGGTTGGTATTCACCCAAACGCAAAAAAGTTTACTATTTTCAGTCGCGGCTAGAGTTAGGCACGGAGTTTATTTAAGGAGGTGCGCCGAGCAATGTATTAGATATCGGCCTTTGACATTTACAGCGAAGAGATCTACTCGGCCGCTATAGCCCGCTGTTTATTACAACACTGTCGTGGAGGCAAGTATCATCGATTGCTATAGTTTCACCAAGCTTAGAAGCCTGAGCTGCGGAGGATAGCGGTTGGATGGCATTAGCAGCGAGGGAGTCACAAAATGAAAAGGTTAGTTTCGCAAAAAGAAAATGAAAAGGTTAGCACGAGAAGAGGCAGCGGGAAGGACACCAGGGACGGGAGGAAGTCGGTGGTAGGAAAGAAGAATAGTGAAAGCTGATACGAAGGACGAAGAAAAGAGCAGGACCACCGGATCTCCATCAAATGGATTATATTGTCGTATTTAACCAAGGCAATTATTTACTGTAGGCATCCGTGGAATAGTACCTCTCTTATTTCATCATTGCATACCTCTGTTAGGATCGAAACTTATACTTAGTGCACGCTCCATTTTTTTTTCCATTTTATAAGACACATACGCATTTGAATGTTTAAACTTTCTAGTATTTGGCCAACTATTTGTCTAGTAATAATTGTGGTTGGAAGTGTTTTGAAATGATCACAATGTTGCTGCAAATTCCCACGTTAATCAAAAAAAGAGAAAAACCTGCACCATTGGATTTTATGAATATCTAATAGTCTAGCCTAACTCAAATAGTCCATATCAAATATGATTAATAAATATATATTTTAAAAATAACAAATAAGAAAAATAGGAGCGTCTAGAAATTTCCATGTTAATCTAAAAAGAGAAGAACCCTAAACCTACACTGTTAGATTTTATAAAGAACTAATAGTTTAGGCTAACTCAAAGAGTCCATATCAAATACGATTAATAAATATATATTTTCAGAATTAATAATAAGAAAAATAGGACTTCATCAAAGAGTCCTTGTGGAATACGATGAGTAAATAGCTAAATTTGAAATTGAAAAATTAGTAGATAGTTAAATTTGCAATTAAACCAATAAAAAAATAGCACTTGTGACAAAAGAGTACATGTAGTAATTTCATTAGTAAATAACTAAATTTGGAAATTAAAAACATAAGGTAATTAATAGTTGATCAAATAATAAAAATTGATAGTTTGATTTCTGTCGGTACATACAGATAGGGGTACCTCCTATTAGGGTGCCCAACCTGATAAGCGCGAGGTTATCCGTGACCTTGCTCCTGGCCTTTGGGTGACGAGGCGTACGGTCCGGGTCTGACAGCTGGGATTATGGTCTCCGGACCTCCCTCGTGCTCTTATAGGTCTGACGCCTCCACGTACCCACAAGGGCAAGGTGCTCGGGTCTGGCCTCCACAGGCCCGAACCACCGCGGGGTGGTCCGGTGCCGCCACGTGTGGAAGCCGGACCCCCAGGGGGCCTGCGCACCTGGGTCGGCCTCGGCGGCCCGGACCTCCCTTCCCTCCGGGGAGGAGGTCCGGTGCCGCCACGTGCCTCTGAGAAAGCGGCTGCTAAGCCAGCTCTGCCACGGGCTCTCCGTGGGACGCCAGCCCAACTACCGCATTAAATACGGGCAGGTGGGCTGCGCGCGCCCAAGACAGGGTATGGCCTGTCCACTGACACACTAGGCAGGTATGCTGACACCACGATAAGCCCGCCTGTTTCCTAGGCGGCGCATCGCATCACTGAGCACTGTGCGCGGGCAGACGGCGTGCATTCAACTCATAGCGCCGCGTGTGTGAGCGAGGGGTGATGATGGTCTGCTGCAGGAGAGCTGAGGCGTGTGCTGCCACAGTGTGCGCGGAGGCGACGGCGCGGCGGGTAAGCGCAGCCCCTTCGCCTGTCAGAGAGTACTAGCCCAACAGTGACGGCACGTCTTCCACTATGCGTAACACTGACAGCAGGTACTGTGCCGGTAAGGCGGCACATGACCATATCCTGGCTGCAGATACACACATCAACTTCTCGATCGAGAGAACTACAGGAAAGAGCTGGAGAGGAAGATCTTCATATCTCTCGTATTACATGCTCCAGTCGCCGGGCCCACCTATCGGGGCCCGTATATTGTACATGCTCCCCTTGAGTCTATAAGAGGGAGAGTGCGCTCGTTAGAATACAAGGTTCCAAAAAGCTCTCTAGGACTCATAAGTTCTCTGGGACTCACAAGGTTCTCAAGGTCCAATAATTTTTCAAGGTTTCTCAAGCAATACAACACACAAGTGGACGTTGGGTATTACGCTCTGGCGGCCCAAACCACTCTAAATTCCTGTGTCTTTTCTATGTTCATTCACCATTTGATCAAGCGTTCGTAGGTCTCCCATACTCATCCTAAACTAGGATTATAGGATTAGGCGGATGCATTCCGCCACCCGGCTGGAGATTTCCTCCGACAGTTTTTATTGAGTTTGAGAAAGAAAAAGTTTTATGTAAATAGCCCATGCGCTACATTTAGAAATATAGCTTGAAAATTGCCACACTAATAAAAGTGATAAACAATATTAACTTTTATTATAATCTAATGGTTTAAGTTAATCCAAAGATTTTGTTGAATATAATTAATATATAGTTTAGCTTAAAATTAAAATAGTATAAAATATATAGTATTATATATGAATTTGGAGGGAAATATAAAAATAAAAGGTGCATATAAATAACAATTATAAATAACTAAATTATAAATAAAAATAATGAAAAATGGTACCTAAATTTTGAAGCACATTACTTAAATAAAAGGCGTAGGCCCCTAAATTTTTCACGCTTGCCGTTTGTTTTCATGCTACTACCACTACTGATACATGCTTTTATAAACAATTAACCATTGATATTGGTACAATGACCATCATAATTATTAGGGTCTGTTTGTTAGGGTTTCTTCAGCGGGTAAAATAAAACGAGTTCACACAATAAGCCCACGTAAAGCCCACAACACTTACACTATAGTGGAGGAGGAAAAAAAGGTGCATCAATCGTAAGACACTATGGGAGCATGCATGCATGAGGCTTCAGGTACTAGAGATTAGAGAATAAAGAAAAGAAAGGAGATTAGAGAACAAAGAAAAGAAAGAAGATTATTTGCTTCTACTTTATACATTGAACTACTCATCTAGGTCTTCTCTAAAAATATGAGAAAGATTTTACATGCCCAGTGATAGAAACTCTTAAGGAAAAAAGTTTATCGCCAGTTAAAAATGTGAGGATAATTTTACATACCTAGTGATGAAAACTCTTAAGGAAAAAGTTTATCGCCAGTTCAAAATTTTAAACATTATATATTGCCAAAAATATTTCAGGTAATCCAAATATGGGGCACTAAAAATAGAAAAAGTATGTTTGTATATAAGATATTATTACTTTTTCTCCTGAATTTAAGTTCTAGAAATACTAACATAATGTTGCAAAAATGTACTCGACATAATATAACAGATATGAAAAGGCATAGATGTTTCCTCAGTTTAGGCATATGGAAAAACAGTTATAATGACATCATTCAAAAAAATCATTTACATCTATTTTTAAATAAAAAATAATATATTGGATAATAAAACTAGATACCCGCGCTATTAGCACGAGAAACCTTGCTAGTTATATTCTATATAAGAGAAACCGTACATCATATTCTACCTATATTCTATATTTCAAAGTGGAGAGATTAATTCATAGTACATCTAGATGCAGAATGTATATAGTAGATACAGCTGAGATCCCTCAGCGCTCTCTCACTAATGTAGAACACTCGACATGACATCGCGCACTGCAATCTACCAAATCGTGAAGCCCTGCAGTACGTAGGCCCCGGCGGCGCTGGCCGCCGGCCGCCCGCGTGGATCCTAAGCAAAACCACTCGTCCAATCGGACGCCCATAGACTTATGCGAGAGACCAGAACCAGAGCCGGAATGAAGAAGGCGACAAGTTAAGGAGGCAGGCAGCGCTGGGCAGCTGGCCAGCTATGGCAGGAGGTCCGGATGGACGATCGGAGCTGAGGTACTGAGGAGGGAAAGAGATAGCGCCGGCCAGCTAGCAGTAGCAGGGCGTCCGCACGGTCGACCGGAAGAGGATAGGGCGTGGCCCGCGCCGCCGGGTTCACGAGTCGCATAAGGCCACGTCCGGTACGCGCCCGGCCCACATCCCTCACGGACGCGCCGGATCGACCGAGAGCTGGCCGGCTGGCCGGCCGCGCAAGTGCAGTGCATGTGCATCATGGCCGCCGCGAACCTGCTGCGGCGTGCGTCGTCGTCTCCCACGCGCGCACAGAGGGATGGAGGATCAGAGGCGGCGTATCTGCACCGTACTGGCCGGTCGTGGCCGATCGACGAGCCGGACGAGCGAGGGCCCGGTGCGTCTGGCTGGGCACGATTCGCGCGCCGGCGCCGACGAGGCGGCGACCGGTCAGTGGAGGTGGCGGTGGCGATCGACATGGCGTGTACCCCCGGTCCCCCACCAACGACGAGCTTGTCGTACGTACGGGGGCGACATCTACTGGTGGCGGCGATGGACGGCATATCCAATCGGCAGCTAGCGGCTGTCAAATCGGCGCTGCCGATCGAGTACGGCGAAGGATTCCGGGGGGCATCCACGGTGCACGCACGCCGACGAGGGCAGCGTCGGTCGGTCGGCCGCGCCGCTCGATCTCCAGACTCAATGGCGCGTGCTGTGTACTGCTAGTGTACGATGTATGTACTGTACTTCACCGGAGGACTCAGCTGTAGCCGTGCCGTGCATGATTTGCGGGTTTGCCTACCATGTGCGATGCGTGCCGGACTACCGGTGCGCTTTCTCTAGACTTTAATTTCGAGATAGGACAAGGTCCGTAGGAGAAATGACACGACAGGATTTGATTTGAGATTCGTGCAACTTTCTTCTTCAGCCAATTTCTTCTATCTGCTCCTGAGACGTCTTCTTCTCCGTCGAATTGAAGTTCGGGTTTAGACGTCTTCTCCTCCGTCGAATTGAAGTTCGGGTTTAGACGTGTTGTGTAGGTGAATTTGAAAGATTCTCAACCTTTAGGTTCGGTGTATATTAATAAGAAGAAGATAATTGATCCAGTTTATAGATAAACCAGATCCGAAAATGTACAACACAACTACATCACCTACAACTCTCCGATCGGTTGGATTAGAACATCAACACAAGCCGCACAACACCATCGCACAATACACCACTCAAACTCAACTCAACAACAACACTAGCCGGTTGGATCGAGACATCAACCGCGATGCCGCACCACTCATCGCACTACTCAACAAACAGGCCGGTTGCATTGGATTGGGACAACAATCCATGCCTCACGACACAAAGCTTTCCAATGGTAAAACCTCCCGATGTAAAAGGTTGGCCCAGAAATAAAAGGTGACTACTTGTAGGCTTGTAGCTGCCAACCATGGGCGGCGGTGAGCACCGCCTATTGTTCAGCTAGGGATGGCTAATGGACAAGTCATGGTATGAGCGCATGTGGACCCGATGGTAGGAGCCACTGGAGACCGAGAAGAAGAAGATATGATGAGGCGTCATTACGGGGCAAATTGAGTTAGTGACTGCGATAAGCACGTCATGGGTAAGTACTGGGTGTGGTCTTCGACGGATCTTAGAAATGCCAAAGGTACCAGTACAACACCGGCCAATAAGACATTGCAAGGTGTGTGGAGCACGTGATGAATAATGAATGATCTATCGGGCTAGGATAATGTTCTGCAACGTCCGTGTTACGTGTAGGGGGTTTAGTTGGATTAGGGCTAGGGAGCAAGGGCGAAGGAGATCTAGGACATCCAATCAAGATTAATCCAAAGGTCACGAACCTGATAGATTTTATGCTCAAAGTTTGTCAAAAGATAACTATATCATAATTCATAACCCTTGTTCTAATACGGCATGTTAGAAGTTCAAGAGTCTTTTTAGAAGTAGACTCATTTGATCATTAGTTTCTGTATTTATAAAACTTTTTATAATAATTATTTTTTTGTTCAATTAACTATAGATGATGCTCAAAACCCATCAAGTTTGATTTTTGTCATCCATTATATAAAATGAAAACAAATGCATTATGTAGGTAGAGGTTAGCTTATGGTAACTGAATATACATGCATTTTTTACTGGACTGCTAAGTGTTAACTGTTACACAACCACGTGATGATCACCATGAAGACATGAACTATCAGTAAATAAAGTCTTACTCCAGTCCACACCCCACAGTAACTTGACTACGTCAGTGACTCCCACAATTGTACACATCCAGAACACTACTAGCTGCACTAGTATACTCCTACCTAGATACCCTAGAGGCCTAGAACTCACTCACGGGCGCCCCTTTACAATCCCTCGCTCTCTTCTATAAAACCACACTACCTCGAAACCCTAGAGTGCACACTCCTGCCCTCTAGCTAGTACCACCACCACCACCTCCAGCAGCCATGGCGGCGAGCGGCAAGAAGCTCCCGCCGTTCCTCTTCACGCTTCTGCTGCTGCTCTCCACCGCTGTGACGCCCATCCTCTCGCTGCCGGCCGCCGACCACGAGGTCGACTGCGACTGCGACAAGCCCAAGGCGCCCAAGCCGTCGCACCCGCCCAAGACCAAGCCCTCCTACCCGTCGCCCAAGCCCAAGAACCCCAAGCCGCCCAAGGGCCCCTCCTACCCGTCGCCGGTGACGCGCCCGCCCAAGGGCCGCCCCTCCTACGCCCCGCCGGTCACTCGTCCTCGTCCTCCGGTCGTCGGTCCGCCCAAGGGCCGCCCCTCCTACGCCCCGCCGGTCACTCGTCCTCGTCCTCCGGTCGTCGGTCCGCCCAAGGGCCCCGTCACGCGCCCGCCGGTCGTCGGGCCACCGGTCACGCGCCCTCCGGTCACGCGTCCCCCGGTCGTCGGGCCGCCGGTGACCTACCCGCCGATCACCGGCCCTCCGACGACGCCACCAGTCGTCGGGCCGCCGGTGACCTACCCGCCGATCACCGGCCCTCCGACGACGCCACCAGTCGTCGGGCCGCCGGTGACCTACCCGCCGATCACCGGCCCTCCGACGACGCCACCAGTCGTCGGGCCACCGGTGACCTACCCGCCGATCACCGGCCCACCGGTCACGGTCCCCCCGATCACCGGCCCGCCCTCGACGACGCCTCCGGTCACCGGCCCGCCCGTGACCTACCCTCCCGGCGGCGGCGGCAGCAGCTCGACGCCGTGTCCGCCTCCTCCTCCCGCCACCCCGACGCCGTCGTCGCCGACGTGCCCGGCGGACTCGCTGAAGCTGGGCGCGTGCGTGGACCTGCTGGGCGGGCTGGTGCACGTCGGGCTTGGCGACCCCGTGGTGAACAAGTGCTGCCCGCTGCTGGAGGGCCTGGTGGAGCTGGAGGCGGCCGTGTGCCTCTGCACCACCATCAAGCTCAAGCTCCTCAACATCAACATCTACCTGCCCCTGGCGCTCCAGCTCCTCCTCACCTGTGGCAAGACGCCGCCGCCCGGCTACACCTGCACCGTCTGATCGATCAACTAGTAACCCGTGCACATGTACACGTCACTACTACCCATAGTCTCTCTGATCTGCTGCAAGCTCATGACATACACACGCATGGTAGCCTGACTCTGATCGATCTGTTTCTACGACGTGCAGATGCAGGGGTTTTGGAGTGAGTTTCTTCGGTATTTTGAAGAGAGATCGACATGAGAGGATGTCATCGTCTGCTTCTTCAATTCCTAGCTAGGCTCCAGAAGAGGAGCACGTCGATCTGCCGATGGATCAAGATCGCTCTAGCTACCTGTGTTTTGTTGTGTTTTCTGCTGTGGTTCGTTCTTAACCGGCCTGTTGAGTTGTTTCAGTTAATTTGGCTGGCCTCGGCAGCTTGCTTGTTCGTGTGGTGTCGTTTCTGTTCGAGGCGAGAGGGTTGGCGGTTGATTTCTATTGCCATGAGCTTGTGATTGTTGCATTGCATATCTCCAATAATTTGTGCACCTATCTTTAATTTTGCCTAAGGTTTATGCCTGTGAAACCTACTAATCTTTTTTTTGAAACGTGAAACCTACTAATCAGTGGCCATCTCAAGTGACACTGGGATCATGCATGAGTACGGCAAGCTCGTACGGCCGATGAGAAAAAATAAAAGCATGAGGTGTCGATGGCTGATTTGCTGCCCGCCTGAATCTGAATATCTGAATTTCTAATTGGAGATTTGGATCTACATGCTTGGCTTTGATGTCAGTGCGTGTGAGACACTGCACAGCCACAGAGATGTTGCCGGGGCTCTCGGTCCGAGCGATCTCTCACATGAGTAAGTGACGCATCGACGCGCGTGGCGATCCATCAGCTAGTATAGTCTTCTCCGGCCGCAAAACCCTAGAGAATAGTTTGACGACGACGGCGGCCCGGAGCTGCTGGCTTCTGCAAGCTCTGCAGAATGCGGCCGACCGGGGCACGCCGTGATAGGCGCAAAAGTGACGCGCGGGCATGTGTCGTTTGGCGCTTTGTCACCCGTGATCCAGCGAGCGAGCGAGCGCGTTGTACAGCGACGTTCGCAGCTGATCGCCGCTTGTTTCCATCGATGTGGCCTGCAACAGTCGCTGCTGTCTGCTTTCTTACCATGTACACTTCGGCCTGAAGCTTTTGGACGCCGGCCGGCCGGACGGACGGCATGTGAAAGTTGAAGCCTCCAACTATCACCAATCAGAGCATGGTCCGATCCCTTGAGCATAGAAAGCGTGCATCATGCATAGCTAATTGGTGGCTGATGATTGGCTTCTCAGTCCACAAGCTAAACAGAAAGGCTCTCTGTTTATGCACCATCTTGCCTGCTTTCGTCAAGAAAAGCTTGTTGAATCTTACCTTGGGATCTCGGTTCAACGGTCCAGATCACTCCGGCAGGCCTTTCAGGAACCATCCTCGAGGCAGATGCAAATTTGAGAGAATGACCGATCTTCAGAAATTTTCATTCGGCAGATATTCAGCAATGTAACAAGAATGAAGAATGACACACAATCGCGTACACACTGCAAGTAGAGAATCAAATGTGGAACTGCACACGCCCAAACAGAGGAAAAGGTCTTTTACCTCTTCCATAGCACCACCACCATGGAGTACATGAACATGAATGCATTGTTACCTAGACTGTTCATAGCACTGAAGAGCTGCGCCACTCACAGGGGTGATAGTAGGGAAAACACGCGTTGAGTAGTGTAAATTCCCCAAGAACATGTGACACGTGTCAAGGACTCAAGGTACAGAATACAGTGATGCATACAAGTAACCAAAAGAGAGAGGGCCAATGATCCCTCCATGTTTCAAGGGATTTCACTCAGATGAGTGGCATACATCCAGCACAAATCTGCTGGCTACATATATAAACCAAAATGCCGTATGCAAATTTCCATTGAACTAAAGGATCGGTCTGATCTATTTACTTGCGGGGTTTCACTTTCCTTGATGATCTTCTTATAACCTGATCTGAGTTGTTGACTGCATTACTGCTGGGTTGGTCCAAATCTTGCTGGCCGTTGCTTTCGGCAACAGCCATTTTCGGGGCCACAGCCTCAGCGTTGGTACCTGGTTTTCTACTGCCACCACCATTTCCCCTTGCTTTTCTGGAACTGGAACCTACGCTATCTTTGTTTTGCTGTCCCCTGACAGCCCTGGAGGTTGTAGCTCGCTTTTTGGGCTTCAACATATCAGCGTCTTCTCCGTCAGTCTCTGGATCCTTGGCATCACCGTTCTCAACCATTTGCTCCAGGTTAGCGGCTATCATTTTGCTGGATTGGGCTCCAGTCAGTTTCTGCAATTGCGGCACATAGGCTGTCGTCTGTGTAAAGAGAGTAGATATCAGAAGCTAGATGCGTCTGGCATAGCTGAAGGTCAAGTACTGAAGAGGACAATCACTTACCCTGCCACCAGCTGTTATGAATTCAATCTTCTTTCCTGCAAGGGTCAGAAACCTTCTAACACCTCAGAAGTAATCAAAATCTACTAGTGCATATGAAGAATTGGAACTAGCATGTTTGATTATTAGTTATAGGCATCACACCAAAAACAGATATACGCAAACTTTGCCCATTCAGTAAAATCATGGTGAAACTTCAGGAAAGAATCTCACCATTGACTGTACCAGGCTTCTTGCCCCAACGGTGATGAAATAACCATTCCTTTGGAAAGCGCTCAAGGTCAGCATCAACTTCAACAGCATATTTCACAACCTATAGCAAGTTCTTGGTCAGGAGTTATGTATTATGCAGGGCTGCATCAGTAGAACGTATTTCAGTTCCTCAAAGCAATCTCAAAGTTAGACCCACCTCTTGGATACTTTGGTGCAGTGCTTCACAACTCTCTCCAGACAGATTTGAAGCAATCTGTAATGGATGGATCCTTGACTGAAAAGAAAAAGGAAACAGATCAAATTTAATTGCTACATTTTATGCAAGCTACATCAACTGTTCTAGAATGGACAAATACCTGGTAAAGCACTTCATCCGCAATCCAATTACCAATGCCTGATATAAAGCTCTGCTCATTTCATAATAAGTGAAACAAGTCAAGTGTGTATAATGCAGGTAAAACCTTTTTGTTGAGGCAAGCTAATATTGGTTGGATGCCGATCACCTGATCAAGTAAAAGAGCTTTTATTCCGATCTTCTTTCTACCCAGGGAGTGCAAAAAATTGTCAACAGACATTGGCTCAAAGAGAGCATCTGGACCTAGCTCAGAAATTGGGGGTACAGTTTCAGGCTGCAAGCATTACCAAGGTGAGAAAGTTTGGATGATAAATAGAAACATACTCCAGATAAATTAGAAAAAAAAAACTGTGACAGTACTTACATCTTCAAACAAACGAACTCTAGCAAAGCGCCTTTTATCAGTGAAGGAAAACTCCAAGCCATCATCAAGCTGTAAATCAAGAAAAAAGGTTATAAAAGTTCAAAACAAAACATCACCTGAGCCAACTTTTGAGTTCTACAAAAATAAAATTGAATTGAGATTAATATTACAATCCGTACAGTCTTTGGACTAAAGAACCGATAAAATAGTCATCATAGGTGAAGTTGAGGTTAGACAACAATCAGATCTGTTTTTTTTCTTTAAAAAAAAAACTTGCCTGCCATGTCTCCCAACTATCGATCCTATTAGGCAGTGCGAAAATCCCAGACTTTGCTACTTATCCATGAGCCTATTCCTTTATTTTATCAAATCAATTTATCACTGAAAACCCAAGCCCTAAGATGGACTCAGGGCTCTAAGCCCTGCTTAGCAAAGATGGGGACATTAACAACCACAGTCCATTTGAAATGATACGTCACTGGCTCATCTGAAGATGAATTTTGCTGCAAGACATTTCTTGCTTATTGAATGTCATTCTACAAACGAACAGTAGTGTGCAAGAACGAGAATTCTATGTTGATCTAAACTCACCAACTGCTACTTCACATCATATTTCATCAGTATATACAAGCACAGTTGCAAAAGCAACATAGTGGGATTGATGATATGTTGTGTTTGGGCTTGTTACCTCAGCAAAGAATTTAGAGTATTTGGAGGGCCACTCATCTTCGGAATTGACAACCGATCTGCAGCCATTTACGAAGAATTATTCCTAACAACATATTGCTGAACTCGCATAGTCGCAAAGTGTGAACTGGAGAAGACCACTCGCCTCTTATAATTTGTAACAGGAACGCCCTTTATATATATCGCACCTGCCATCCCTGCAATCCAAAGCAAGCTCTTACAAGCCCTCACTTCCTCAGAATTAGACAATAGCAAAGCAGCAGAAATAGTGGGTTTGCTAAGGAGAGTTCAACATAAATCACAGCTAATTTAATAAATTTTCGTACAATTGCATAGGAGCACGAACTAAATCGCGACAATTGACCTAACAGCTTCTGAATAACAGCATATTAAAACAGGTTTTAGCAAGACATGGGCTGTGAAGCCAGTAGTAGCATTGTAGCAAAGACAAGCCAGCATAGTACGCAGATATACTGACCGAACTGGAAGGACGGGAAGGGCGGCGCGTCGAGCTGCAGCCAGAGGTTTTTCCCCTTCCGGCGCGCGGCGACGATGGTCCGGCCGACCATGGCGCGCTCGAAGGCCGCGCGGCCGGCGGGCGCGACGACCACCTTGGCGTCGTCCGCCACGGCGCAGCGCGCGATGCGCCTCCCCACGCAGTGCGCCTGCAGCGCCCGCCGCGCCGCCTCCACCTCCGGCAGCTCCGGCATCGCCGTGCGCTCTGCCTCTCTCCCTCTTCCCGTCCCCCTCGACTCATGAGAGGCTTCCTTCTCCACCCGGCCCAGTGAGCCAGCCCACACGTTTGGATCAGCGCGGCCCACGTTTGCCAAGACCAAACAGCTTGACACTGGTTGGTTAGTACGGACATCATTTTTTTTCCTAAAAAGCAGCCAAACAGATATTTGTTAATTATGGTTTTATATGGAAATTAGCACATAAAAATCCTCATCTATTATTTTTCTATTATCACTTGTGACTCTCGATTTCGGATGCGATTGGAACGTATTGGTTGGACATGTATCTAGGAACAACACGTGATCAGCAATTTATCATGGCCAACTCCTTGATGAAATTGCTGGCCAGGTCGGCAAGTCACATCTTATGCAATCTGAAATTCTGAATGGCTCTGCTCCGGATGTACCGAAGCCATTTACCAGTAACCTGGATCCGGCGCAGAGGCAGCCAGCACGTCGTCGTACCGGCGGCGGTGGCAGGAATGCCTCGCGGTCGCGCCGTGATTGGGTTGGCACTCGGCAGCGCCGGCCCGGCTGACGATGCCGACGGCGACGTGCATTCGACGGCGAAAAAGCCCTCTGGCCGGTGGCCGAACGGGGCGTTAAATGGCACGAATGGACGGCCAGTCTACCGGACCGACCGCCGCAACGAGCTCAGGTCCGTTCGGTTGTTGGGCGGGTCGTCCGCCATTTATGAGTCCGGCCGGCCGGCCGGTGAGCGCCACCACCTCTAATGCCCACGGCTCCATCTGTATTGGGTCTCGTCGTCTCCGCCTGAAAGCAACTGCATACTGGAGGAGTAGCGTGCTCGCGTAGTCACCGCAGACGCGTACGTGACGTCTGAACGAGAAACTAAAAACTTGGCATGCAGCCAGGACCTCTACCTGCACATCACCTCTTTGATCAATCAAATCCCTTTTCTTTGGATTTGCAGATTGGATTCAAGCCGGGAAAGAATCGATTAACCAATCATGATCTTCTTCTATGTACAAATTGGGAACGAATCTGTAACGACAATCAACTGTCATTCATCGGAAGGCGGTAATTTCAATATTGCACACTTGCTGCTGCTGCTGCTGCTGCTGCTGTAAGTAAAGCTGTAAAGCAAAACGATCTCTTCCCGGCGGCGGCGGTGCTACGCCGGACAGCCCATCTCGTCGCGGGCCTTGAGGAACACGATGGCGGCGCCGTAGTGCGCGAGCGCGCCGGCGATGACGAGCGCGTGGAAGATCTGGTGGCTGTGCCCGGCGAGGTCGAACGCGCCGGGCCTCCACCGCTCGGGCACCCGGGTCAGGTAGAACGCGGTGCCCGTCAGGTATGACGCCGCCATGGCGCCCTCGTACGCCAGCGTCACGTTCCGCCGGGGCTCGTGCCAGTTCACGGCGGCCGCGTGCACCGCCGGCACCACCCCCGACAGGCCCATCCCCACGAACAGCAGCGCGCGGTGGGCGCGGTACCGGGCGGCGCTCAGCCGCGGGGACATGAGCGCGTACACCGTGCCCACGCCCGCCGCCGAGATCGCCGACAGGTACACCACCTGCCAGTGCGGCTCGCACTGGAAGATGTAGTAGATGGGAGGGAAGAAGGACACCACGATCATGACGGCGATGCCCGTGTAGTCGAGCCGGATCAGGAACAGGTTCAGCCGGTGCGAGTGGCACGAAAGCAGGTGGCACGCGCTGCTGCTCAGCAGGCAGAACATGGCGCCGGCGAGGAACACGAAGAAGGGCCACCGCGTCGTCTGCGACGTCACCGCCATGCCGTACGAGGCCAGGGTCGGGTTCGTCTGGATGAACATCGCCGCACCCTGAACCATGCATGCATCAGATAAATGTGTACCGAGTTAATCACTGCCATGACAGTTACCAGGGTTAACAAGTAGTAGTAAATTCTGACACGCTTCCATTAAACATTGAAAGCAATGTTCTTCGAATAATCTTATGACATCTGAAAACAATGTGCCCCAAATAGTAGTAATTGAAGTGACAGTACAGTGTGAATGCTACATCCAACCATATATATTCTCTCCGAACATTTGGGAAACCATGACAAGCGAGTGAATTCAGATGAAGGCTTGCTATACATTATCAATTAAGCATCAGCATGTTTGCAAACCCAGGATCAACAGTAAAAGCATCAAGTGAAAATGGAAGGTTGATATGAAATCCTTTAGGAAATATGGGTTCATACGGAAACTCAGTACACACATGGCATAGCATCCAAGATCATGCAAATTGCGTCGTGTGCCACAATACATGACACTATCACATCACCTAACCTCCAAGCAATATTCATGATGATATATTGTTTCAAACACGAGGAATTGGCCTGGAAAGAAAGCGGTGACAACACAAGAGCCGTGTCCTTGTGGTCATGACCTCGGGATGAACATAAGCACATCACTAGATCACAATCCAATCCTCTGAACACATCATGAAAAGTTAACTTGTTGTGATGAAGTGAAGCAACAACACATTTGTGCTTTTTTTTTTATCATGGGGACCAGAAAAAAAGGCGCCATAAAAAAGTTAAATCTAGCCATCAAGTCAAGCAATCAGAAGCTCACCCACCCTTGCCTTCCATGTCATGCACACCAGAACAAACAAAAGGCAACAAACCAGTACAGAAAAGTTGATGCATTCAAAGTAGCTGACAGAATTCTATTTCTAACCAGGGCAATTTTACTGCAATCCAGTATATTCTCCAAGAATTACCACGAACTGTTTCAGGAAATGGAAGTTACTTACCGATAAGACATCCCCAATATTGCTGGAGACATTTTCAGCAACCTTTGAGATTGGCCTGCAGTAAAAAGAGAGAGAGGGGATTTGTATAAGCAACTTCTCAATTGTGGAACTACTTCTTTACTCATTTACTCAGCGATCTTATCATAGCAGAATCAAACATATGTAGTATCGCTGTCAAGGTTAGGTGTATCAGAATTAAATTCAGTTGGTGAGACCTGTGAATACAGCTAGATTTAGTAGCACAAAGGTTTCAGTACAAACTCGCAACAATCATCGGCTCCTTGAACCAGAAGTTAAGCATGATGTAAAATCCTAGTGGATAATTTATGGTGTTTCCTTAAGAGCCACTGTAACATCATTATATTGCAACACTAATTCCAACTACGCATTCAACAAAACTAACCAATTTGCACTGACGGAGAGTAGCATAATCTGAAGAGAAGCTCACCAGGAAAGGTTCCCAATCAGATCAGCAACCTGGGGGAAGTACTGGCCGAGATGCACCAGGGTGAGGCCGAAGAAGAGCATGAAGCCAAGGAGATGCCTGAACCCCACAAGAAACACAGGCTCCAACATCAGCAACGAGATTCAGAGAAGAAGAAATAATGGCGATGCGATTGAATCCGCTTCATACTCACGTCCAGATGTTGATGGTCTCGTTGTGCCAGGAGAAGAGGCTGAGGACGGCATTGAGGATGGGCCACTCGGAGCGGTAGTAGTTGAGGATGAACTCGTTCTCCTTCATGTAGTCCGGCAGCTCGTGGTAGCTCACCAGCTTGTACTTCTTCCTCTCCCCGCCTTCTCCCCCTCTCCGCTGCCCCTTCCTCCTCCTCTTGCCGCCCCCTCCTCCCCCCTTCACGGCCGCCGCCGCCGCCGCCGATTCTTGGTGGCCGCAGAGTGCGGCGCCCTCCTCGCTCTCCATGGCCATGCCTTCTCAGCTCTCTCCCTCTCTCTCACCCCTCTGCCCTCCCCTCTCTCTCTAGAATTATCACGGGGCCGGAAAAGGCTTGCCTATAAAGGCCCCGAGCTGGAGATGGGTGCAGTGAACACTGCACCGCAGCACAGTGGTATAGTATGGTGTGAGCTGCACACGGGAGGAACGAAGCTGCAAGCCAAGCCAAGCCAAGCCAAGTCTGCGAGAGGTTGTTGCAACCAAGGCAGGGAAACGCGAGGGGTGCAGGGCTATTTAAGCTGCTCTCGTTTCATCCCCGGAAACGTCCAGCACTGTGTTGCTCCAGGGCTCACATGTCGCCGGCCACGCATGATGGAAGAAGTTATGGTAGATGACAGCGCGTTGCTTGGAGTGGTAGTGCGTGTACACACGAGGGGGCGGGGGTGGCGTGGCTTTGATTGCGCTGAAGGGGACATGGACAAATACACATACAGGTAGGGCAGGAGGACAACCACACCTGGCATCAACAATGTTTGGGAGGTAAATTGGAAGAGCCCACACCAATCATCTTTTTCATTTTACTATTACAAGGACAAAAGGGAGAGGAATAACAATAACCAAACAGTAACAACAGAAGAGAGTCCACTGGCACGTGGCCCCTGCCTATTTAATTTCGAATGGCATCTAAAAGCAACATCAATATGCAAGCGAGAAATTGTATCAAAACTGTACCTTTCTTGCTACATTTTTCCAAAAATTCAGTGTATCTAAACTGACGATGTAGGCTCATCACTGTAAGATCCACATACTTGTGTTTCTGAATGCACAAATCCTTGTACCCAGACCCTAAATTCAGAGAACTGGATGAACTTCCTTGCTTGTGCAGCTACCCACATGCATCTTTTTTAGTCTCTTCACTAATCTTATTAGTAAAACTCTACTTTCAATTTTCAAATAGTTCCACGCCCGGCCATTGAAAAATGCTTCATGGTGTCTTTGCAGCCGCATAGAATTTGGTAGTTGTTGTTGCTCGCCTGGCCCCACATGGAAACCTCCGAGTTGACCCGTTGGACGACCCGTTTGGGCTCTGTTGGTGCTTGCTGGCCACCCATCCTCCCAACCGCCGCCATGAATTCTCCAGCCCAGCCGCCTCTCCTTGACTCCTCCCCGCTGAGGCGTGCGGGCAACCGTCGGGGCGCCGAGAAAAGCGCGGGCCCAGCGCCACCGCGTCAGCGCGCGCGCGCGGCGGCCGACCTCCTGGCCTGGCTTCCCGGTTGGTTGGGAGCTCGCAACCAACCGCCGCGACCTCGACGGATCCGGCGAGGGGTCGGGGGCTGCTTCCGCCCGCTCCCGCGTTCCGACCGACCGGCCGGGCATGAAGCGGTGGCGTGACCCGACGTGTGCCGGTGTAGGCTGGCTGGTGTTAGCTGGAGCTGGAAACGTGCGGGTTCCGGGCGAGGTTGACGGCGGTGATGATTCGGGAATGATGATGGGTCGATGAACAGTGCACGCGCAAGGGTCAGAGATGGCTTCAGCTTCAGTCATCAACTCTTCGCTGATGCCGATGGCCATGGGAAAGATGTGCTATTTTGAATGATAAAATAATTTTGAAGTGGTTCACGGTACGGTGCGTATCCCGCCTGTTTCTGTTTGAGGTGCCGTCATGTTATCGCAGCAGTCTTGCACTTGGAAGTTGGATGAGTGGCAAAGCACATGTGCCACAGGATGGTTAATAACACGTCCTATGCATACATGTCTCGGCGTACCGTCAAATCCAACTGAGGTAGGATATGCAGTGTTGATTTTGATAGATTTTACAGAAAAATTGTAGAACTTTGTTACACGCGTTCATGCCGATTTCGACTTGACGTACTCTGCTTTCAAAATGATTCAATACAGTAATTAATCATATAAGACTATCCGTTAACTATTACATCACTTAACGTATCGCAGGGTGAAAGGATGTCGGATTAGAATGACTAAACTTTTAGATGCTTATGGGTATCATCCATTTTCGTATGTTGACAAAACTATCAGGACGTAGATTCTTGATTCTATGTATGATCTAGCGACATTCATATGCTACTATCGTCCATTTTCGCCACAAAACTATCATCCTCGACATTCTATGTATGATCTATCAGTTTCGTATCACACAAGGATACGTAAACGGGCCAGCGCAGTAGGATTATAGGATTCCAAGGTACATACCGAAGATCTTGGTGCGAATGAACGTACGAAACTGAGGGCTTGTGGTTGCTCATCTAGAAATGTAGGACAACCCCCGTGTACACAATAAATGCCACCCTAAAATGCATGTGGTCAACCTTGGGCACGCAGTTTAGCTTTCTTGTGCGAGGATGATACATGGCAGTGATGTACTTAGAGAAAACACGATGGCTGAAGATTTGCACTGAAGACTATACACATATCCTAAACAACTAGTAATCAAAATGGTGGAAGCATATATTGGACTATAAAGGCATGCTTGGTGAGCTTGGCACTTGTTCTGTTACATGAAGTTGTGTACAGAAATGGCAACTGCTCCTCGGAATGAACCAGAAAGGCAGAAACAAACGAGACCAAGCGTGTAACCCGCATTTTCTTGGGCAACATTTTTTTTTTGAAAGTAGCCAGGAGCACTAGCCTGTCAGTAAGAGGTTAGACGCCCACGCTGACCGGACTCAACGCAGACGAGGCTGCTCGAGTAGTCTCGGGACACGCCATACTGAGCCACTCACACCTCCACACACACACACCCACCCACGCACGCACCGTCTCGGCACCCGGTGAGACACCTGCTGGGTTGCGATTGCTGAGGATCGGGGGGGGGGGGGGGGGGGGGGGGGGGGGGGCTGCCTGGACACCTGCAGCGCTAGCCATCCGAGCTACGCTCGGTTCTCTTGGGCAACACTTTCACCATCTGCTAGCCACCTAATGCATATATACAAATACCCATAGCTGTCACGACTTTGATTCTGATATTATTTCATGTATGTGTTCAAGAAAAGCAGACGTATCACAGTCGTTCCTGATATAGATGGCCAACCACAAACCGATAACCAATCAGTCCAACTGCTCTCCAGTTTTTCAGAACTGATATCGGTTACCATCAATACCAAACTCTTTAATACAGTGGAAAAAAGCTAAACGAAACGATTCTATGAATTCAGAAAAACAAGCAACATGGGACCAAATCAGGTCAAACAAATGGCAAAAGGAAGTAAAAATGTTTTTCATTGAAAAGATGGGTATGGAAGGTGATCATCCCTGGGATAGTGCTAGAAGAAAAGCACATGCACATGGTGTAATTGTTGCAGCTACTACACCAAACGTAGCAGCTGCTTTGAGTGCAAGGCATATCAACACTTATGTCTATGTAGATAAATAGATAATGCAAGGGTTTACATAATAATGAGGTCATAGTTTGGTAAGAGCACTATAGTTGCCACAATAATTTCATAACCACTACAGCAGCAGATAGATACGGTTATTAATGATGTAACCACAGGCTGTTGTAAAAACACGCAACAAAAGAAACATTTTTTGCATATAATATAATATGTGAAAACACACACACAAAAAAAACGTATATATGTATAATGCTCAATTGTGGCACAAAGTATTTACACAATTATAAGGCACCCCTCCTAGAGCAAAAATTAAAAAAGAGTTTAGAGGGTTGCACAGTAATCATACACTCAACTCCCGCGGTGATGGAAAATTGCGAGCTCGGCCAGCTTTGGTATATTGGAAGCTTGTTTGCTGAAAATGCTTCCATAAGATGTTTTTACTATCAACATTTGAACAAATTTGTTTCGTCTGTACAGCTTGGTGTATCCATTAACACGTTCTTCACTCCAAAAATTCCAATGTGAGGATCCAGGGGAATGTCATTCACAGCCCCAAGTAGGGACCACATACACTAAATGACTGGCAGGCAAGATCGGGCATTTCCATTAGAGTGGAAATGATAGTATTTGTATCGTATATTTGTATTGTCCATTTCTTTGTTTCTTTCTTTCTATTAATAACAAAACAGAGCGCACTTGGTGTCATTGTGTGGGTATACCAAGCTGTTGCATTGCAGACCTGATGTCACCACTGCTGAAACCCTCAATTCCAATGATATTTGAGCTATCAAGAGCAACAACATCCTGTAAAGGGTACCTTCTGACCGTATGGATTCTATTTGCAGGAGTATTGAATCCACCCTTAAGGATGATTGTCTTGTGAAGACCTCCAAACAGTTCTTCATAATCAGAATCACCGGATTCGCCAACGATAACAACAGCATCTGGCAACTCCATGCCCCAGCGAATTGACAAATACCTATAATAGAAAATTGTGTTACTAGGTTTGCACACAGGTTCGCTGCAAGGTGCATGTGGAAATTAAATACATAAAACATTCCCCAAAGAGACCACACAATCAAAGAGTACTGATCCCGCATCAATGTACATTTTATTAATGGGTGGCAGTATTCACTATTGCAAAAGAGCTGACGATTTTTGGTCTGCAGCAAATATTTGACAGGTATAAATATAGAAAACATTCCTTTTTCTTTAAGGAAAAAAAAACTTGTACCATCAACTTAAACACTCAATGTAGCCAGTAGCACTGGAGTTCTGTACTCAAGGTTGCACTTATAGGATTTCTTACTTAGCTAGGCTTACTTATAGTCAAATTGCTTTTCACCCATCTGAATTTAAACTGGTTCGGATATTTAACACCTATTTATATCTGATCCTGACCCATTTTGACCAAGTTATAGATTCCCTATTATATTCTGGTAACAACCCAGTTCCCAATCATTTTCCATCAAACCGGCGGGTTATGAGACTAAGTAGGTAAGATCCACTACCAGTTTTGGTATAACCTTGGTTATAGATAATCAGCTGGGACCCAAACAAAGCACTAAGGTAAGGTTTCACACTCCCACTATGTCTAATCTTCTATTGAAAATGTTTATCATTGGAAATTTGGAATAAACCATCCAATGTGGAGAATATTGCTCAGTGCCATCACAATGGTCGCCAAGTTCATAAATAGAATCCAGTGTGGCCTTGAAATGTGGTCTCTGGCGCTATAGGTCATTGTCACGGTGGTATATTCAATTGGCACCTTTTATGATGGCAATGATTCAATTTTTCTCATAAAAAGGAAATAAGAAATTCACATCTTGAAACAGTTTTATAATAAAAAAAAGTATTCGCATTAAATTATATTGCAACTAATTTGCAACAGAAGATAAATGATTCCTCTAGAAAAAAAGGAACAATTTAAATAATAGAAGAATGAAGAAAAATTAAGCACCAAACCTTAGAGCCTGAGATCGTGATGCATGAATTGGAATTACGGATAGCCTGGTAGCACCATGGTTATACAGAGCATGACAACGTAGTGACTGGATTCTCATCAACTTTTGCAGCTCTTTCAAAGGAGGCAACTACAATATATAAACAAAGTTAGAAACTAAAATGTTGTATAATGAACTGTAATAAAGCAATGAATCTGAATGGCCCAAATAATGAATGAGTAAATTTTCAACCAAACTAGAAAATTCTGGAAAGAAGCTTACATGATTTGGATTAACCACTCTAAATGCTAGACAGTATGTTGAAGAGTGTTCCGAATCTTCAAATATGACTTGCTTTTCAGTTCTTCCCCTTCTCTCTACTACTGAAGAAGCCCACTTAACCAAGTACTTCCTTAAACCCTCCCCTCCCCAACGATACTCGATATGTGATCGGTAATTATTGTCCAATGCAAATGTAACAAGAGAATTACTTGGCACATCATTAGACTGTGAAGGATAATATATATCACTCCCACCATTGCATATGAAGGCATCAAAATCTGTAGGGCGCATGCCTGTGTATTTTATTAGAGAACGTATCTCTGCTATTGTCAATGAAGTCGACAGCACGAAACCTGTCGAACCCGACAAAGTTCCGGTGCGAGTAGCCTCGATAGAATTTCTGATAATTTGAATTAAATCTTCCTTGCTAACAGAGTCCACAGCAATAACAAGGATATGCCTCCTGCAGTTCACAGGCACCTTCTGGTCTTCTTTGTTCCCAAAAGCAGGATGCCTTGGGCCAAGAGTTAATATCCTTGACAAGTAATTCTTGCAATGTTCAGGCCAAGAAAATTGGTGTATATTTTTCAGTCCATTCTCTCGACATCTTGACCAAAACTGCTTTTCAGAAAGCATCTTATAGAGGGCATCTGCGATTGAATGCTGATCATGGGGATCAACAAGAAGACCATTGTCCAGAACCTGCGAGAAAAGATGCAGTCTGTTACAGCTGTAAGTTGGTAAGATATTAATTCAAGAAATGGTGCAATGTTATTCATCAACCTGATGGATTTCAACAGGAGCCCCATTTTTTGTTGCAATTACAGGCAACCCATGCATGGCAGCCTGCTCACCAAATGAGCAGATAGGTGGTAAGGATACATAAATGATATGGGATACAAAAATGAATTTCGATTTCAATAGTTATGACCTCTATCAATGTGACACCAAATTGCTCAAAGTAAGCAACATTTACAAAAGTGCCCTGCAGATGTTCAACAGATGATGTCAGTATTGACATACATATAAAAAGAAAACTTGTACTGGTGAATGCCATTTAAAATAAGAAAACACCTACTGTATTGCACACTTGTATATAATCATGAATACTTGTTGAAAGAAAATTTTAAAAAGATAACTATCAAAGGCAAACTACTTCAAGTTTTTGGCATTCAATCGAAGGGGGAAAAAATATGGCACCACCAATTTTCTTTGCTAAAAACAATATACCTTTGTTCTTGCTGCTAAACGATAAATATCAGGAATTTCAGAGTGCTTGTGATGCTTTGGGTATGCCACTTGACCATATAAATCATATTCATCAATCAATGTAAGCACCGATGTCAAAACAGCTGCACTGACTTTATTCATTTTGGAAATCGCCTCACGGTTACCCATTATCAATGTCTGGAATGCAAAATCAAAAGGTGAAGGAAAAGAGTGTCAAAATTCTAGATTATTGACAGCTTTAATACTTATGATATTGGAGCATGATATGTCTGAAACACGAAAATGTTAGGTTCTTAGTCTTATCTTACAAGGTTAGCAAGCTCTCTCAATGGATGGCATTCACCAAATGCCTTCACAAGCGTTGTAATATTCTTTTCAGCATATGGACGGGCAATAGCCAGAATCATAGGTTTCCTAGGATTTGTGAAGAATCGCATTATCTGCCATCACAAACATATCATCAGCACACAAGCTTTAAACATAACATAGGATTAATAGGAATAAACAAGTCACTGCTAATATCAGTTATTGAATAAGTCAAATAAAAAGTGAGGTCTTGCGAGTACAAATCTGAGGATAATTTCACAACCTCAAACCAAATAGATGGATCCTCAGAGGCTGGAGACGGGCTATCTTCATCTCCGTACAAATCAAAATCATGAATGATGTGGCCGAATTCAACACCTGGAGGAATTATCTGCAGAGCAAGTAATAGAGAACTAAAGTGTTTTAAACCTCTATAATAGATGAAAACAACAAGCATCCAAGAAATACAGTTCGCATAAGTGCTACTGTGCTAGTAATAATTGATTGTTCAAGAAAACAGAGTAATAGTGTTTACTCACAACCATACGAGGCATATAGCGACCAAAACAGTTAGCACCACGTTTGACTAGTGCACGGAGCTTCCTTGCAAGCATGACCTCAAAACCGTCATACAAGTTCCACTGCTCTTCTATCTCTTGCCTTGTGCTTGCGATAACTATTTCGGAAGCATCGAGAGACAACTCCTCTGCCTCAATTCGGCGCATTATTTTGTATGTCATGTTTATTTGTTCCCTTGTTTGTCTCCCTTGCTTGAGAAGCCCTTCCAACTTATCTTTCCCAAGAAAATGCCCTGTAAACACCATAGGAACATTGAGCGCTCCAGATAGTAGGGTAGCAGCAACTCCTGCACTGGCATAATGGCCATGGATCACAGCAGGCCAAACTGGACACCCACTGCCAATTTCTTCGCCTATTGTTTTTGACATCCGCACTACATGACCCAGTGCACCATCAACAAATTCTTGAATGAAAGGCCAGATATTTTCTTTAGCTAGATGCTTGTCTTTGGGGCCAAACGGTATTCTGATGATATGTGCACCACTGTTCTCTCCTCTTTCAAATTTTAAGTTCTTGAAGCTTGTCAAAGCCAGCATCTCATCTGGTTCACCGTAGCCACGGTCAAAATTTGGGGCTAAGATTTGTCTTGTCAATAGATCAACACGGTAAACTCCAGGAGATGAACTTAATGCTTTAGCAAGTTCCACGACGTATTTGACCTATGAAACAGCACATAATGGATGCAAGTGAAATCATGCCTTGTATGATATTCTTTTAGTGGATATTTTCGAAGGATAAAATGCAAGTGACAGCCGCTCCACTTAATTATAGGGTATGGCTTGAGTTATTCATTCTGAAGAAAGGAAGAAACACTTTTACTTGCTTCTATAATTAAAAGCATTGACAATACTATTACCTGGCCACCAGTATCTGAATCACGGCCAAGCTCCATATTCTCTCCACGAATCAGGCCATGAAGGCTACAGTACAATACATCATAACACAAATTTAATGGCAAATAGATTACATTAAAAATACCAACTAGCCAAAGGATTACATCATATTTAAACCAGGCTACATGGACACCATGTGAAACCAACAATACTAATAGTATAAACACTGTGCACTGTTCAGGTTAGGAAGTTGGTTTCCTTGTGTGTGTGTTTTGGGGCAATAGACAGAGGACCTCTTGGCACGCAATGGTATAAATTTATTAACCTTCTTCAATTTACTGTATATCATTTTGCAACAATTATGAATAGCATCTCATTAGATGATGAATAAATCACATGCAACTTAATCAATCTGTAACATGTACTTTACAAGTTTACATCGAAGTATAAAAAAATATACAGTAAGAAGTTGCTAAACAAAATACTCCATACCTGATCAACACTATGTATAGCTTGTCAAATGAACTGATCTTAGGTGTGTTCCCAGTTGTGCTATCACCATAGGCAACAGAAGGATCACCAGCATCCTCTCCCTTCACTCCTTCAAAGAGATCTTCAGACATATCTGCAGTAGCATCATTTCGTTGCTTCTCAGTCTCTAGACGGCGTTTTGACAAGCGACTGGCTTCCTCTTTCTCAAACTGAATATTTAAACATTTATGTAACAAACAAACACTACATTAATTGAAAGAGATAGAAGTTCAAATATAAGTGATGATGTAATTATCATATAAGGTGGAAATGTGAAAGTAAACTGGCATCAAATCTACATTTGACGACAATATATCAGATTAGAAGTCAAAATACCCAATGCACCAAGTGCACAAAAAAAAACTTGCTTATAGTGCTTAATAAGGTTGTCATCAAGCCAGCGGATAAGAGCACAGCAACAATAATTTATCTTGTATCTATATATCCCAAGCATTCCGGACTCCAGATCATCTAAGTTATAAGCCCTTGGTGCCTGTATTGCAGGTAACTAAGAGTAACTGCAAATTCTAAGAAAAAGGAGGGAAATGGTAGCGTCTGAAAATGAACACTTCAGTCAAATACCACAAGAAGGGTTTGTTGCAGCTTTGACTTTTTTTCATTCGTTTGACTCTTCATCTTTTCTACAAATATTTATGCAAATAGATAAAACTACAAGTTAAATCTAAAGTACTTTTGATGATAGACGTACTGGTACTTATTTTACTTTGTTTAACTAATTCATTAAATAAATATCATTGGTCAAAGTTTGAGTAAAAAAGTCAACGGTGTCATATATTTAAGAACGGAGGTAGTGCCACTCAACCCCATTTGTCTTCAGAATGTGAAAAATTTGTAGAAAGTATGCTGGATATTAACATAGCGGTAAAAAGACTGACATACTGATCTTTGAGCAGAATTAAAATGTGCCAAAATCTTTCAACGCTGCATTGATAATGAGTTGTAGATGCTACATAGCCATTTTTGCCCATAATAAATCTTCATCAAATTAAAATCCGAATACACATTGAAGACCTTGAAATAAGGTGTGCACAAAAGTTGCTCTGCAGGAATGTCCTTATCAATTGAAGGTTCCACTTCTGCTTGTTCATCCAAACAGATCTCAAATTATAGGTTTAGTGGAGTGTAAATGGAACTTCCAATATACTTTCCAGGCAGCAGATAAGAAATGGCAACCAGGAATGGAGAAGACCATTGAGAATGTTTCCAGATTTTTTTTTTGGGGGGGGGGGCGGCGGGGGGGGGGGGGGGTGGGGGGTTGCCGTGTAAGATATTCTTAGTCTACTACAGATTAAAATCTTCAGTCTATTTTGACCACATGAAGCACACCTCAGCCGTTTTACTGGCATTGAATGATGAATGGACTTAAAGGGACAGAATTAAATGCAGAAGAAAAAACTCTTGGAATTGATAAAAGAAAATGGAATATTAGGATTTGTGCGTAAAAGGTAGAAATTTAGTCTTGATAGCTGAACTTCTTGGCTTTTGAGTTTTGAGGTTGCAATACAGAAACAACCTAAATGGACCCTCCACCTGCCAAAATCATTGTCCAGTGCATTTCTCCATAATTTTCTATTAGCAAAAGAAATTTTCCTTTTCAGAATATGTGGGAGAACACCACGTGGCCTGCACTCTACTAACCAACATGAGTATGCAATTATTACAGATTTTCCAAAGGAAAAGCATATCATTCCATCGCCCATAATATTTTATTGTGGATTGTATTGACACCGATAGCAGCAAAAAACACTTTTGCTCCATCTTTCTATCTAGATCTATAGTGTTTCAAGCTAAATTTCACCAGTCTCACTTTATCTGTTAGTATTGTCGCTGATGAAAACAAAAATAGACTAATATGAGTGGCTGCTTAGTAGAAAGCTTTGCAGTCAGTGTATCCATACATCTATAAGGGAGGTGATGTATGCCTGTATGTTCTTCACATTATACCACTTTATCAAGCAAATTAGACAGTGTGAGAAGTTACCGGGGGGGGGGGGGGGGAAGATGACAAACAGGAGGCCAGGTGATGATAATAGCTAACTCACATAATCCGATTACACATGAAACTTGAAAGGCTTGGCATAATGTTCCCCATCATTGGGGCACTTCTGGCACAATACTGCTCATCGAGAAGGACCATAGCTGGATGAGTGTATGATCATTGCATTCTATCGAACAGATCCCGGTGCTCTCTAAAATGCACCACTAACTGCTAATCTAACCCACTGCTCCTCTTTCGGGGGCCCAACGTCTGTATTGAATTATCGAAAACGGATGGGCACACATCCTCTCGTACCGCATCATCAGGAACAAAACAAGCAGCACGAAGAGAGAGAAGAAACGAACCAAGAGCGAAAAGTCGCACCTCCTTCTTCTTCCTGGCGAGGTTCCAGATCCTCCAGGTCATGTTCTCCAGGCGCGTGTTCTTCTCCTGCGGGCTCCGCATCGCGTTCGCCTGCGCCCACCCACCACGTGCACGCGCGGTCACACACAACACACAGATCGATCAGCACATCCCGCGGATCACCAGCCAAGGAAGAACGGCGGCGAGCAGGGGAGCCAGGGATTCGGAGCGCGTGCCCACCCTCCGCCCACGGCGCACGCCTGGGGGAAGGAGCGGAGCCGCGCCGCGAGCGCGTACCCGGAGCCAGGTCTTGTAGAGGTCCGTCTCGTCGTACCCGGTGATGACCTCCTCGACGAAGTAGCGGGCGGGGGAGAAGTGGCCGCGCTCGCGGAGGAGCAGCGAGGGCCGGTCTCCGTACCCGCCGCCGACGCCGACGCCGCCTCCGCCACGGCCCCTGGCGGCGGCGCCGCCCGCGCCCGCGCCCGCGCCCGCAGCGCCCTTGCCGGCATCGAGGATGGCGTCGAGGTAGCTGTTGATCCAGTTGTCGTTGCCGTACATCGCCGGCGAAATCGAGGCGAATGGGGGAGGCGCGCGGCGGGTGCGGGTGGGAGGGGAGGGAAGTGGTGGTGGTGGCGACGGGGGCGGCGACGAGAAAGAGAGACAGAAATGGAAAAGAAATGGGCAATGGAATTGGAAACGGGTTGTGGTTATTGCCTTGCACCAAGCGCCAGCGACAGCTCCACGGGGCGGGGCGCGGGGTGATCCTGGCCGTTGGATCCAGATCCAACGGCGTAGCCCCTGTCGTATTCGTATCTCAGTGGCAGCCTTTTCTGTCAGTGTGCTGTGCTGCGCAATTTTTTATGACCGTGAAAATTCGATAGCTGCATTCATATGTCAAAAATCAAGAAAAATCTGTACAAAATTGTCATGCCCTAGCTGGTATAGCGAGAATTTGTGTGGTGACAATATGTTACTCACAGGTCGAAAATGTTCGCATTTCGCTTGCAATTCTCAGTTCCTCAAGAAAACGGTTCATTTTTTAAATGAAGAAAACAGTTCATTCACTCAAATTCGCAACAAACCAGCAGGTAAAAGGATTACAAGAATTCGATTTGGTCATAGCTTTTGTTTTTCGAAAGACCAGTCCTAGTGGGGTGGCGTCCACTCCACACTCAATAATGCGTCCATATGCCATACGATCCTCCAACCGATCTCCTTGAGCAAAAGAGATTCCTGCGTTACTTGCTGGGCCAGCTGGATTGGTCTAGTACATGCATACTAGACGAGCATTCGTCAATTCGTACCTTTTTCATTTCGCAAAAGTCCATGCCCTGCTCTGCAGGAAAAGGCATTTCGGCGAGACCACCCAACCTGCTCTTCTGCATAAACATCACGATATATTCCGGAAAGGGAAGTTCAATGCACGCCTGACCTTGGACGCTTTCTCCCCCAGCTTTGTACGGATTCGGAAACAAGGTGACCAGGTATGAACCGGGGCGATGGCCAACGGGCATGGGGCAGCATCGTTTACCTTTCCCGCTTGCCAAGGCAACGGAGTTTGACCTGCAGGAGCAGGGCTCCTTCGCCGTTGAGACCGTGACACCAACGGTCGTTGATGTTCTTTCATGGCTTGAGAGGGCGTGCTATTTTTTAGCCCAACGATTCCGCGGAAGTACTAGCAGCAACGTCTGAACATGTGTCAGCGAATCACCGGAATTGGAATACCATGCGGACGTTGTTAAATTCGACTCGGAAAAAAGGAGGAACTCTCGAGAGAATTGTAACAAATAGACAAATGAATTGAATTGCATCCTGCGAAACAAACCACTCCCCCACACGGCGGCATGCAGCAACCTGCCAACCCATGATCCCTGCCGGTCGCCGTCGCGCGTCGCCGGTCTCGTTTATTGGCCCACTTGCCGTTGTCCGGGCGCGGCCCGCTGACGCGGCGGCAGTCGGTCCCTGTCCGCCTGGCCCGCGGCCGCGCCAACACGGCGCCCTTTACCGTGCGCCAAGCGGTGGCGGCCGGCGGCGCCGCCGCTGCCAGGGCAAGCCCGCCTCGCCGGTCGGTTCCTCCAGACGCGCTCAGGTGACCGTCTCGGATCCGAGTCACCATGCGGAGCTGTGCGGTACGAGCAGGGCTTGGCTAGACCACCACCTGACCACCAGGTGGGTGGTTTTATTAATGCCCGGGCTTATCCTGAGGGAATATTTGCACGGTTGTTTAACTGCTAAGCGGAGGAGGAGGAGGGGAGCCTGATCAAGGTGTGGTCTCTTGCACAGCTCGGATCTAGCGTAGTTTATCATTTCCGTGGCAGTTGGATTCGCTCTTGGTTGGAGTTGGCGGCGAAGAACTCTCTCTTCTCGTGACACTGCTTGCGGCGACGGGGCTTTCCGTTCTTGGGAAAGCCGCTCTCCTCCTGGCGCGAGCTTCTGGCCACGTCGATCGTGAAGCGCCCTGAGCCACTTGCCGGTTTAAAATTCTTTGGATGAAAGTTTTTGAACCACAGGTAGGATGCTGTGTTTGATCTTTTTTTTTTTCGATTTTCCAGAGGGGCAGAAAACAGGGCTTTTCTTTGTGGCATGGATTTAACTGTCCGAATCATAAAGCGAAGAGCACGTGGATTCCGACTGTGACGCGGACGATTCGGTGAAACGGCACTAGATTACGATTCTGACGTGGACGGCTCGAACGGAACGGCAATGAGCTGCTCAGGTGACGCGTGACCGATATAAGAAAGAGAGTTGGCTGGGCAGAGAACGCAGACTATTAAAAAAGGTGTTGAAACTCGAAAGCAACCGGTCAAGCAGGAACTAGTCATTGCCAATTCGGGGGCTGGCTGCCTTCATGGGATTGGGCCAGGTCTGTGGATTTAAGAACGGTCTACTTGACCTGCCACACTTGGCACCTGCCCGTTTCTCGACGGGAAGGGGGAATTCATAGCGCCAGCATGTGTCCACATCAGGATCATAATCCCGTGACGAAATGGAGAGGGAGTAATCCACAGACAACGAATTCCCACTGGCAACGACGCCGACAAGAGGAAATGCATGGTTCCCGGACAAGGGTGGGAAATGATGTTCATTGTATGTAAAGTGATCACATCTGTACTGACGACGACGAACCTCGTATTATTTCTCGCTATATTCATACAGTCCAGCATTCAGATCCACAGGGGTCAGCATGACTGCTTTGGCCTGAAGTCGGGTTGCTGGACTTGCAATGGCTGGTCTGATCGCCGGCCTTGCTGCTCCGAAGAGCACCGGACACTAGCAACGGTGCTATTCGGCCATTGCTCCATGAAGGCCATGCCGCGCAGCGGGCAGGACTAGCCAGCTCTCCTAGAATAGGGAGATCAGATCCTCGAGGTTCTCGAGATGGAAATGGTTCTTCTTCAGCCTCCTGCGGCGCGTGCTGCTTGTCCTGCGGGCAAACAATGTCCGTTCAATCAGATGGATGGCATCAGCAGTCAGAGCTTCGAAAAACAATTGCAGATTATGAAAGGTTATAGTCTGACTATCAGGACAAACTGGCAGGGTATTAAGCTCATAAAAGAAGCAACCGATGAACATTACAGTTAGAACAATAATTGCCCTAGATAAAAGCCGTTAGCAGGGCACTCACCAGTGTTGGTTATGAAACACCACGGTGTCTGCTGGAACGTTATTCCCATCGTCATTTCTATTCCACTGGTAGACAGCATGAGTCCTGTTTTTCAGTTGTAAAATTGAATGGCCGTAACTGGCCTCCCTGAATGCAGAGTAGTCTGGCTGGGGGTCATTAAACCTGCGTCATGGTGGGTTAGCTCATCAGGCAAGCCTCTTAAGAGCTTGCTAAAGAAAAGGAAGAAGCAATAATGCGCAGGAGGAACTGTGTATCTCCGATGCTGAGGTGAGCACGGACTTGAAAGTTCAAACCATGGCCTCAAACACCACAAACCTTGTGGCTACTAGGCCAGATGGGTGTAAGAGTTCAGTAAACGAAATAGTACCAATAATAAGTTTGGCTATTTCCTCTCACCTTGAAGCAAGTCCTTCCTGGTTGCCTCCATCACCAACAGTTATGTAAACAGGAGCAGATTTGTCTGGCACTGGATATCGATTCCCCGATGTTATGTTGTAGTTGACATTTGAAATGCGGTACTGCAAGTAATTTATAAGGTACCAATGAGAAATTAACATTCAAATCTCTAATTCAACTCCAAAGGAACAAATTCACGAAATCCGGACCATGCTCAGCTTGTCTACCACGCCAAATGGAGGACACTTTGCTGAATGGAAGAACTTACTGATCTCTCATAAGCATGAACATGCCCTGCAAATACCAAGTCGACCTTGTACTTCACAAACCATTTCTCAAAAGCATCCCTCATACTCTCACCCTCCATATAATGTGCCTCATTGCTGTTGTACATGGGAGAATGCATGAGAACTATAAGCCAAGGTGTCTTCTCCCTGTCCACGCGCTTGAGTTCATTCTTCAGCCACCACCATTGAGGAGTGTATTTTACTAATAAACATCAGAAGTAAGTTCAGAAGTTAGGACACATACTTGAATCGGAATATGCCACAAAAAACTAACAAATCAGTTAACTCAGTAAAAAGCTATCCAGCTACTAAATCAAACATGCTTCTGAAATCTAGCAATATATATGATGTCAATATAAAGGGACTACTGTAGTCTTCTATTCATTAAGGAAGCGTCAATACCTGTTAACACACAACACTAAAAGTTACAAGTTCATAACACTTAGTTGCAGCTTCAAACTTTCACCAAAACCAAAAGAAATCATAGATATAGAAATCAAAGTATCAAACTGTAACAGACAAATGACTTTAAATATCACAATATTGCATGGAAGAAACAAAACAAAGCGAGCTGGAAGAGCATGTTACCAAATGGTGAGTAGCTAGACAACACGATAATATGAGCAGATGCACGCCTGACAGCATACCACATAGGAGAACTGCTCTTTGATGCCAAGTATGGAGTCATATATCTATGCAGATATGGCTTAAATGTAGAAGTTTCTCCCTGAAAATATCAAATAATAATAGAGATAGAGTCGCTGAACAAAAAGACAACAGGCATCAGTAAAATTTTCCTTTTAAAAGCAGGTTTAGGCAGTTATGTTCAAATGGAAGGTGTTGCTCTGGTCATGTGATAATGTTATAAGAATAAATCCTTGGCAAGGTATGAAACCACACAGCCATAATAGGTAGTTACAACTGACAACCTAACTAACAAGAACATCATTACAGTCTATATCGCGAACTCTCTACAGTGACCCTTTAGTCGCACTTGCCATCGCTTGAGCATGCTTAAACAAGAAACAATAACACAGAAAAGCTTCCAGAGGATAGGCCATAAATGTCGGGAATTTTGCCAACTTGTTATCATTGTCTGGGGCTTTCACCAGTAAAAAAAATGCAAACATGTGAATATAAATTACCAGATCAGGCCTGTATTCTATTTCATGGTTTCCAGAATTCCAAATCCATGGCTGGTATGCAGTACTGCGTTCAACAAGTCGACCCCAAGAATCCCAACGAATGCCATCATCATGTTCATATCTATCAGCATATGACAAGTCCCCAACAAATAGAACAGTTTGTCCTCCGGTTTTCTCATAATGTTGAAGAGTTGATAGAGAATTAAATGTTTGCCCCAGATCACCTGGAACAACAGAGACAGGAAGTGTTGAGATAAAGCTGCCCAAAGCGCTGAACAGCTAATACTATGGCAATATCATTCACCTAATTTCTGTCCATGATAACTATTTATTTTTCTACTCTACCAGAATGCTTTTTATGGAAGGACAGAATGCATTTGGGAGTGATTTCAGGATACAAACTCAGGTAAGATTGTAAATATAGCCATTAGCCATGCTCAATCATTACATAGTTTAAACTGACCAAAATCATCATATGCTTGTGCTCAACTGCAGCTCTGTGTCTAGGGCAGGAGTTGTTCGAGTTCCAATGCAATTAAACAGCAATATGCAGGGAACCAAAATTAATAATAGTTAAATAAGAAAAGACAAACCTATGATGCCAAATGTGTATGATGCATCTGGATCAATTGCTGGAGGTGTTTCAAACCAAAATTCTCGAGCTGAATCTCCACTTCCAATCTTATAATAATATTTAGTGTTATACTGCAAAGTGCAAACAGTAAAGTTATAGCATATTTTTGGAAGTTTACATAGGAACTCACAATGTAAAGAAAGGGCTAAAGACTAGCTCTGCAGAAATGAGAAAATGTCTCAAATCAATTTCAATAGCTGCACGTTATGTTCAAATAAAATAACCTTGTACAACTGAATTTCGATAAATAAAAATTATGTGGCCAGGACTAATAATAATTGAGTGATAGCTGCACAAATAGCATTGTAAAAAGTAGCTGGACTAATAGATTTTCTTTAAACAAGAGATGTCATCTCTATCTAGAAGCGTTGCATTTCAGCTATCACATTTAGCAGGGTGAACAGTGTGCATGGCAAACATTTTGGATAAGAATATAACATAAGAATATATGAGAAGGAAAATGAAGCCTATTAGCATATTACCTCAAGGCCATCAACAAGACAGTGGTGTATGTATCCAGATTTGTAGTCGTAAAACGTATAATTTGTTGTTGTGCCTTCTGCTTTCTGGTCGTATTGCTTCTCCTTCTTGCCATAAAACACTTCACTTGGCCCGGGTTCTTCTGGAGTAACCCAAGATACTATAACTGCCTTTCCATCATAGTCACCTTGAGTGATATGAACCTGAAACATCATGATGTAAGCACTAAGCAGAGTATACAATGATAACACTGACAATTAGCTGGAGTCTGGTGACAAAGCTATTTACCTGCTGCGGTGCATTGTATCCCTTTGGAATTGCAAACCATTCACTTTCTAGTGGTATATCCGTAGACGGGAACTCTGTACGCACATAAGGGCTCGTGCGACCAGAGGCAACACCACTAACTAGGCATGAAAAAACATGTAGAGATAACAACAGAAAACCCCAGCCCTTCATTGATTTAGGATAGCGTTGATGACTCAGCCTAAAATTACAAAATCAATTTGTAAGAATACTTAAGAGATTAATGGGATTGCAAAAATGACCTAGTTTTTCTAATCACTGATCATACAACATAAATATTTACTAATGAACTAGCAATATTGTATTGCATTTGCTACTACACAAAGGACATGGTGAAAATAATAGAAAACTAAAATTATTATATTGTGTAAGCGCAGTAGAACACATAGGCCACATTAGTTTGATATTGCCACGATTAGCTTGGCATCGCCATTGCGCTCTTAGATCCAATGCCAGAAGATGAGCTAAAGAAAAACTAGCTCTGCCTCATTACTTGTCAAACCATGGCAGTATTGCCCTCTTATGAAAATACGAGCAGTCATCTACTACATATTAAAAGTAGATGGCAGCCCTTTTACGGGCACTAAACAAAGAGGAATATGTGGGGAAAAATCTCACTAAAAAAGAAGCATCCAATTTCCTGCTATTAATATTGTCAATCCTACCCCATGACTATAGATCATATCCATTTGAGGTTACTAGGAACCTATTTGAATCCAATTGCAAAAGGATAGAAAAAATATTGAATAATGGGAACCCCATGACTATAGATCATATCTATAGCTTGTACTACAGCATGAAAAGAAGAGAATAAGATAACAGAACCAAACTACACCTTTATTAGCAGTAAAAAGCTGTCATTCAAGAACTTTTTTTTAACTAAGAAATAATAAGAGCAAACAATAGAAGAGAAAAAACATAGTACGAAACAGCATCAAGTGTACGAGTAACGAGTGAGGAAGGTCAAACAATGACAAAGAACGTCTTCTCAACAGGTTCCTTAGGGCGCTCAACCTGATAACAGTCTACTTCTCTGTACTGGTTTTTTCCTTAATGAGCTAAAGATGTGTAGAAACTAGAAAATCTATTCTAACTCCTGGATTTATTTCAACCTGGGATTCGTACTCACGTTCATCTTCATATGAGTAGTAGGTTCTGACTGATTTTTCTTAATATATCAGTGCGCCATATAAGATAACCATTGCAAAAGGTGTTTGCTTTTGTTTATACTCTCTGCACGAACGGCACAAAAAGTTGCGGAACCCGCACTAGGTTCACTTGAATCCCGACGATTTTGTTTGGAAAATAAGCTGCAGTGCACTGGACCTCAAAAAGTCGAGTGTGGCGATCCTAAGCCTGAAGAAGCAAACGAACCTAGCCAAAACATGATAGACGGATGGATTTGGACTAACAGGGCACAACGCAGTATAAAAATCCACAACAAACTGAATGAATATAGAGATAGAGACAGAGAGACTTGGATCTGGTTGGGAACTAAGACCGTACCACCTCTTAGCACCTGAGGAGACCAATTGGCTCCCGGATGAATGAATGGGCGGATGGATCTCCGGTCCGCACGACGGAGATCACGGCGGCGGCAGCGCACTCCGGAGCGGCGGGTGGAGGGAACGTCCCGGCGGGCTCGTCCTCGGCGGCGCTGCCGCTGCGTTGCGTTGGCAATTGGTTTGGCGACGAGCAAGGCAAGCCGTGACGGAACGGGAAACAGCCCACTCCACAGCTGAGTCACTGACAGAGGCAGCCGTGTCCGTCACGATCCCCCTCGTAACTCGTGAGATTGGTTGGTTGGAGGGCCCTGTCACTGTGGGCCCGCCGTCCCTCGTCCCCATCTGTGCCAACACTCTCACAGATTCCGTGGGCTTACGGGCCGGATCTGACCTGCCCGATCACTGGCCCAACACAGGCCCCAACATAGCCCATGGAGTAGAGCCCACCAAGAGAAGAGCCCGTTATTCGCCGTGTCCTCGAAGCCCACGCCGAGACCACCAAACCGAGCCGAAGGCCGCGACGAGCCTCTCCTCTCACCTTCTCTTTCGGCCTTCCGCGACCGCGGCGAGCAACGACGACCACGGCGAAGATGGCCGCTTCCTTTGCCCCCCACGGTCACCTCCTCCTCCTCCTCCTCCTCGTCGCCGTCGTGTTGGCTTGCCTCGGCACCGCTGCCGCGGCTGGGTAGGTGCCCCGCTGCCCTTGCCTCCTCTCGTTTCCTCCATGATCCGATCGGCCGGATGCTTTGCTGACAGTTCTCCCGATTTGACTCTTGTTTCTGGTGGTTCTAGATCTGGCGAGGGGTACACGATCGCCGGCCGCATCAAGATCGATGGTAAGTGATCCAGCTCCTATCCAATTCTTCCGGATGCGTATTTGAGTTGTTGCTAGGTTTGTAGCGTTCAGGGGTCGTATGACCGTAGCTCAGTGGCAAATTAGATGCGTCCGCTGTTATATTTAGGGGGTCCGATCTGTTGGAATTTATATTCCTAGATCACTATGTAGCTTGCTGTGCTTCATAGTTCATTCACGTTACGTTACTTGTCTAAACCTTGGCATTGAAACATTAGTCAAGCGTCCACAACAGTTTGGGATCTATTGGCAATAGCTTCGACGGGAATGGGCAAGTTTTAGCTAAGGTTATAGCTTACAAACCTAAGCGCAATCCTTAATTGTGGAAGAGTGTGTGCTATACTGCTATTCCTGCAATCTGTTGTTTGGAATAACTGAATTAAGGTGTGTTGTGTCCAAAATTAAGGAGTTGCCAAATGTGCAATCTGTTTCAGAAGTTGATTTTTGCTACATCATTTCAATAACCGAATGAACTAGAGATGAGATCTCACTTTTATTCTAGATTGATACTGTGCCACCATGGTTTATGAGAAGTCGCATGAAATAAGTGTAGGCATTCTGATATATTTCTGTTGAGTCTCTACCATGCTGCCCCTACCCCAAGCTAGTTTCTTTGTTTCATGAATGTGTTGCCATGACGTTTGAACCAATATTTTTCTACCAGACTTACCAGAAGTAGTCCAAAATTAACACATTTAACATTGGTTTTATGTAATGTTTCCTTTTCTAACCTGTTGTGTGTTGTCCCCCTCCGAGTAGTTTTGCCTAAATATTGAATTATGGAAATCTGAGCGTTGGATTTATTATCTGGATTGTTACTGCTCCTTGAGCCACGTTTGGAGCCTAAAAGTTTCAAGCTGAAAGCTCGTAATTACCTCACTGCTATTTGTCTGTTGTCTGATGTTATTTATTTGCTATGGCTATAGGTGCGAATGCGAAGGGCTTTGGTCTTCCAGCTAAGACATCAAACACAAAAGTGATACTTAATGGTGGTCAGAGGGTTACATTTGCCAGGCCAGATGGCTACTTTGCTTTGTATCCTACAAAATATGTGAATCCACAAGTTTCAGCTTTATCTTGAAACTCTGATGAACGCTAAATCACCTATTACACTGTGTCTCTGGTTACCATACCTTTTCAGGTTGTTACTTTGTTTTGAGGAAAAAATACAATAGAATAGTAGCCTGCTAAGCAAAGAAATTGTAGCTCTCAGCCTGTCATCAAATGCATGCCGCTAGTTTCTTGTCTGCTCTTGTGTAAATCTTTCTGTGTACATATTCTTAGTGCAGTGTTAGCTTAGCATACTATATTGCTTATTGTTGCTTCTTGACCATATATACTTAAGCCACAATGTGCCAGCTGGAACTCATTTGATTGAAGTTTCCTCAATCGGTTACTTCTTTTCCCCTGTAAGTACTTATTACTTGATTTTTTTGGATAAGGTGAGCAAAAATGAGCTTCAGAAATTTACTCCCTATTCTGTTGCATGATAGGTTCGAGTAGACATCAGTGCAAGGAATCCTGGCTATATTCAAGCAGCATTGACTGAAACCAGAAGAGTTCTAAATGAGCTTGTGCTGGAACCTCTGAAGGAAGAGCAGTACTATGAGGTATCTATTGCTATCTTTTTTTTTCCTAAATATGTTTCTTCACTTATTGATTTTGTCAAGTATCTCACGAAAACAACCTTCATAATTGTTTTCCTTTTCAACCTTTTAAGGTGAGGGAGCCTTTCTCCGTTATGTCACTTCTGAAGAGTCCCATGGGGTTGATGGTCGGTTTTATGGTCCTAATGGTCTTCGTGATGCCCAAGATGATGGAGAACATAGGTAAGTTTCAACCCTTTTACACCCATGAATTGGACAACCTTTCAATATTTAGTATATTACACTATATGCTAAGAAACTAGCACATGGCAGCTTAGAAGAGCAGTGTTCTCTTAATAGTTTAGAGGTGCATTATATAATATAGTAGACTGTGGTTGTATTTATTGAGCTTTGTGCACTGGATAATTTTTTGATCTAGTTGAGACTGTCGCTCTTCTGGATTTATGGTTATAATTTTAGTCCTGATGAAGTAATATGAAATAATTTTTGGTCATGATTTCCTTTATTCAAAACTATTTTTTTATGCCTGTTAAACAATTTATGTTCCTTTACTTAATTATCTGCTACCTATACAGTTTTACATTGTCTTGTCTGTTTCATTTTAACACTATAAGTTGGCAACACTAGCATTTTCTAATCATTTGTAGGCTTCATGATGCCCTCTAGAGAGCTTGTAGATTGGTTAGCCCTTGTCAAAATTTTTTTTGTGTGGATATTTTTGGTTTTTGTTAATACTGAAAGTACAGTTGTGTTTTAATTCAATAACTTTCTTGCTGATGCCTCAAAAATGCTAGTGTTTATATGTGGCTAACTGACTTTACTCTTTGTGGTTGAAGATCCTGAGGAGATGAAGCAAGCTCAAGAACAAATGAGGAACAACCCTGTTTCATTCTCAAGCTTGCTAGCCAGAGCGCAGGGCTAGAAGTAGAATATGGGGATAACGCAAAGGGGTCTGTCTAGTCGATAATGTGATGAAGAGCTGTACTAAAGTGCTTCACACGTCGCTAAGAGTGATTTCCTGGGGATGTGGAAATTCTTTCCCCTATTTTTACTGTATTTTAAGCTGTAATTTATCTGTGATGTAGAACCTTCTGAAACCTCTAGCTGAACTAGTCATGCAGTACATTAACATATACCCGGCAGGTTGAGTTATTTTGTTGAAAATATACGTTTTGTTTGAATCAGCTGAATCTTTGACGCCTCACCTAGTCATCGACCACAGCTGTAAGACATTATTGTTTTTGAGCTGTGGTGTAGTGGTGCGTCAGAGACCTCACCGGATGGACAATGGCTTGCCCATTCTTCTGTTTTGGTCAAAATAGGATTGCCAACTTGTGTTACAATTATAATCAGGTTCCTATCTCAGGGCAAATAGATATGGAATTCAACTGAACAGTCTTGAGGATATGTCTTTGCTGTACTTATCTTATTGAGCCCATGACCCATCGTGCCCTTTTTAGTAAGATTTAAGCTTTAGCCCTTTTGAGTAATGGACTTGGCTCCACTGATAGATTGTGATCTGCCAAAGAAAGTAGACGAACTCTACCATTGTTCAAAAGTCTTGGGTTTTTGACAAGGGTCCATTTCTCCTTGTGTAAAGTCATGAATACGCATGGAGCATCAAGATTAGCATGGAAAGACAACGGTGCCTATCCTAATCCATAGCAGTTTGAAGATTGGTTATGCGCTAAAGCAACGTACAGGCATCGGTTCCTTTGTTTTTTAGAACTTCTGCATACCGTGTCTTGGCATTAGTGGTTCTTGATACTTCCAAGATGACTAGAACATGTGTACATCTCTTCTAGAGATAAGAGGGAGGGGGGTTGTCACCAACTACTGAACTACGTAGACTTGTGCGTCTCCTGGCAGCTGAAAATGACCATGCAGGAGTGAACTTGGTTGTGTGAATTCAGACGTTCACATCTCTTTTAGCACTTTATTTTATCAGAAACGTGCGTGGTCATCCTTCCAGATCTTTCCTAGTGATGTAGCTGATGCTTAGTACATTTCTTCATTAGCCTTTCTATGAGTAAGCAAGAGTTCGCGAAGTATATACATAATAAAGAACTCTTATGATGCCGACACAATCAATCGCTTCATGCAATCCTTTGAACTTTCAACGAAATTGTTAAGTGAGTTTCAACTATGATTTAAAAAAATATCTGGTCGACAGTACTGACATATTCTAGGGTAAACCTTGGCCAAAAAAAAAATTATTCCCTAAAACACTTGAATTTACTTCCCTGCTAAAGTGAAACCTGATGGAAAGGAAGTGAAAAAAAGAAGTGACTATCAGGGGAAAAAAAGAAGTGAATATCAGAGAAAAAATCCTGCTTAATTTGACATCTGGCAACAACCAGACAAGGCCACAGAACATGCTCGGCTAGAGTACAATCTATGCACTATCTCACAACATCCGGTCACACTAGCAAGTCACAGGCTCACAGCCATGGAAATTTGTGTTCTCCCATGGCTTGAAGGAGATAAGAGACGCCAAGGAAGCCGGCCAATGCCTGAACCAGATTGCACCTTGGGAGCTTGACAGGGACCTGCTGCATCCACAGAATCATACGCCATTTGCCTCCTGGCGTTGTCTTCCCAAGCTGGTTGTTCTCCGAGGGCGAAAATTCTCCTCCTTTCGTTCGAGTTTTGAGATCAGAGGAGCCATGGTGCTTGGGACCATCACCAATTCACCATGATGCCTGTCATGGTGGTCCGTGCTAGCTAGCTAGCACAAGCGGGATATCATCGTCGTCTTCGATGGCGTCCCAAGCAAGCCGAATCTACAATTTGGCATTTCTTTTCCTCTCCTTTTTCGCGTCCCAATTTCTTTTTTGCTGGAATATATTCTTGAGAAAAGGATCGTAATAATGTAGGGAAAGAAAGCCCACTTGCAGTAGTAAATGCTGTGACATAGATAGGAAAGGAAGGTGATCGATAAATAGAGAAAGCGGTGTTTGAGCTGTACCAACAGTTGCTTCAGGCCACTTGCTGTGCAGTGTGCAGTGTGCACAGCATAAAACTACCTACTGGTGTTTCTATCTTTATGCCAACAACCAAGAACATGTCAGTTACATTGGCACCTTCTCTCTAGTTACATAGACACAGAAGCAACAGCACGGATAGCTTGTCTTCTCTCTTCTAGGGCACCTCCATTTCAGATCCAAGATGTCCAACCAGGATTGATGGAAGCCGTCTAGTGATTTAATAGCCTGCCGTGTTAACCATGGATTATTGCAGGTAGGTCTCGTTCCAAATCTGACCAAACTGATGTTCTGTATTTCCCCCATTGTTTCTTTATTTATTCCTCCTTGTAGAGAAGAAAGTGTCGGCACCGCACCCCGGTGCATGGCAATATGATGCTCCCATGAATCTACAGAGCACTGGCATGGCGTCACTGTCAAGTGCCTCACCTGCCATTATCATCAAGACAAAACATGATTAATAAATTAATCAAATAAACAAACCTCAATTCACTGAGAGAGAAAAAAAATCTGAACCAGACTACCTTACATGCTGGTCATGCGTGTGAGAGAGATCTGCCTACCGTCCATCCATGGCTATGTGGGTGTGACAGATCATCTGTAGACAAACCTGAGCAGGATGCTTTCTCCATAACTGATTCTATCATGTAGTACCAGAATTTACTTCGTGTTAAATCATGCGATGGAACATCAAACATCTAACTGCTAACTAGTATCTCACAAGCATATGCTCCCATGTACAGGCCGGATCTTCCTGATCCCATTCCTTGACCCAACTACCCTCTTCCAGGTGTGTATTCATTGTGAAACCAGTCGTGCTACCTTTTTGCACAGCTGCACTACAGATTTTTTTTTTAGGACTATGAATTGTTTTGAAGGCGCCATCAGGTCGCATTCGGTTCAGATCCGTGAAACTGCAACTTACAGCTCAATGCCAACTGCCATGAGAATGCACTCATGCATGCATGTTACAGATCCACATCACAAAAAGTTCTATTTTAAAACGACTAATACATAAAACGTTGCAGACAAGATCTCCTACAGTTATGTTTTCTTGTCGTTTTGGCTTTGATCGCAAAACTAATCACAGTACATAGTGGAAATTAAATAAGTGGTATTTACATGGTAAAGACTATATATGTAAATGTTGGTTTTGGAAGATGAATTAGCATGGTAGATTCACAAAATTTTAACACAAAACATGTGCTAGCTACAAATTCTGGACCTGGATCTACCAATTGTTAGGGCAGCTGTTGCTATTGCAGTGATGCAACTGATGTCTCCCCCAAACCAACAAACCAACAGCAGCCTTTGCAGAATAATTAACTCCTCACCACCATGTGATTATATCCTCCCATCTGCTCACACTACTACTACTCGACAACCGCCAGCTGATTAATCCTACTACTACTAGTATTTTTTAAGTAATCCTCCTGCAGCTAGTCCGTCAGGCTGCAGCTGCATGCTCTTCACTGAACATAGAGCACATGCACTGTGTAGTAATAGTAGTATTATTAGTATATTTGAGCTGGCATGATTTTTTTTTTTGCTCTCCTCTGACTTAGCCATTGCTGTTCTGCTCCTGTAAGATCTCCAAATCCAGCTCAAGTCCACTCCCATGGCCTGTCTGGGCTGCATGAGAAATCCAAAATATAAACCATAAATTAACAAGAAATTAAAAAAATATGCATTTTATAAATAGCACCGACATTTATTTATTTTTTTATGCCTATGGAAAGTCCAAATAATGTAGTACAACAACAACGATCGATACACGTGCAGGGAGCTAGATGTAGATTTCCAAAGGGCATTTGGTGAATGCATGCCAATGCAATCATGGAGCAAGGTTGTTAGCCACTAGCAGGCTAGCCAGGACCATGCATGCTCCCAGCACTTGGGCTTAATTACTCCCTTCGTTTTTCTAATTAGGAGTGTACAAAATCTAAGACAAGTTAATTAGTTTATCAATTATATGCGCAAGCTAATTATATAATATGTGCACTCCTTATCTTGGTGTTGCGGCAGCAAGTGACTTTTGCCAAAGTGAACCTGATGGACTGAATCATTGAGGAGTGGAGTGCCATGTGGAATTCGCTCTGCCGGCTCACCTTATAGATACCGTACCATGGATGCTTCGTCTTTCACCTCTCTCTTCCGTGTGTGCGTTGATTAAGGAGGCAAAGTATCATGATTCCCGCAACATTTTTTTTATAGACGCTGCAATTCCTTTTTACGAGCACTTCTCCACAATCTTTTAAAAATCATATTCGAGCACCTCCGCATTTAATTTATTCCAAGGGTGCGTTTAGAAGGAGTGTTCCTCGCACCGACTCATATTTGAATATAGCACATTTTTTTTATAAAAAAATTAGGCGCAATAATTAGTAGCAGCAGCATAGCATTGTTCTAGAAAGTTGAGTTGTCGAGGGCTTGAGGCTTTGCTTGCCCAGACGCAACGGAGCTGACGTGGAGCCGAGCATTCCGAGCCAAAGCCGCCGCCTTCACCCGGGCCGGGAGGCCGGGGACTGATTGCTCCACGTCAGCGCCAGGCCAGCAGACAGCCGCAGAGCTAGTAATCCTAGTATCCATTTCCGAACTGCTACGTCGGCGGCGCTGCTGCCGTTCTACGCGAGGTTCCGCCGCACCCACCCGTACCAGGCCTCCACGTCGGATGGCCTTGGGGCCTTGCGCGTGGGGTAACCTGTGCGGTGGGTAACCCGCGGCCGAGGGAAGAGAGAGGAGGGGATCAGGCGACGTACGTGGCCACACGCTACCCCATGAAACGGATGGGCGTTTGCTGCCACGTCATTTGCCTCCTGTTCCTACCGTTTCGTCTTCACCAAAAGCAGAGTTGTTGAGCTGAGCCGTAGTAGCAGTAGTGAACTTGGGGAAATATAATATACTAGGCTTTTAGAGATAGAGTTGCTCACGAGCAAAATATTAGCATTAGGTTATTGTAGCAGTATTTAATTGTAAAACTGAATACTTATTTCAACAGTAAACGGCCATCCTATACTTTTGGAGGAGCGTGTAACTTTAAATTAAGAAAAGAAAGTAGGCACCAGAATTCGTAATTTTGTACTGAAACCTAATTGCAGTCTTTCAATAAATTTGTTAGACTCCGTTATTAGTTCCAACAAAATTTGTAGTCTTTGAAAAAGAAAAAGAAAAGTAAATTTGCAGGAACATTGATAATATTTGTGAGCTCCACCATTTCCAGTGTCCTTTTTCTTAACAATGAAATTTGTACGTACCAAACAGCTCATAAAATCAGTTGTGTTACTTGGTAGTTTGGAAACGAGATGGATGAGCTCAGCCAAGTAGGTTTGGCATTGACTAATAACATGAGTAAGTGATGAGTCATCGCCTTTTCGTTTAAGCAACCGTTCAAATATACTACTACCACCACTGGCTTGCTTGCTTGCTGCACATTTTAGACCTGGCCATTTATTAGTGGCAGTCAGATCACACACAGTTATAGATCACGGCGTTAATTAAACGAGTATTACGAATTCTATATCGTACTAATGACGCGTCAAAATCATCCATCCATATCCAAGGAGCAAACATAAAAAAAAAATACTTTTATTGAATTCGTGGTAATTCTCTCATCAAAGGCAATCTAAGCATGTCGAAACATTTGTGGTAAAAAAATAGCACTCTCTTTTAGTAAAAAAAATGATTCCGTAGGGTTTATCCAACGTACCTTTTATCCTGGGTTCCGGTAGATGGATAGAGATGAGGAGAATCCAAGAGAGTCTGGTCCACGTGCAAACCAGTCACACAGCCGAACCGTTGGAACGAACTCCAATAGGACCGAGGGCTCGTCAAAAACACATTTGAATACGAAAGAAGTGCTTTAAATTTGTTGTTTTTTATGCAAACATGAAACATCATTAGCAAACAAGTAGTAAAACATTACAAATCTATCAGTCGATAGTATGAACACGCCCAGTAATATCATGAGTTTATGACTTGACTTCAATAATTCCCGGTCCAGATTATACATTTGTACCTCCCTTTGAACACGATCAATCCCAATCCTACAACATTGCAGCACTTCACCAATTTTTCACTCTCGTAGCCATACATCATGAGAAGACATTTATAGTGAAAAAGATCAAATTAAGAAACCAGCATCAAGATAAGCACGAAATTTACCAGAAAATGGTATCAAACAGGAATCCAAACTCCCGAAAATTACCGAAACACCCTCATCCTCATCGCCTGCCCGCACTCGCTCCTCCAGTGGCCTCGCCTCCCTATAAAACGGTGACTCCTCGCACCGCCCGTCTCCTCCTCTCCTCTCCCTCTCCTTCCCTCCCTCCCCGTGCGCTCGAGCGAATTCCCGCACGGGATTCTCCTCGGTAGAGGAACCCTAGCGCTCCCCGGATCCCGCCGCGGGGTGCAATGGCCGCGCCGGCGTTCCTGCCCGAGCTGGCCACGCAGGTGGTGGTGCCCGTCGCGGCCGTCGTCGGCATCGCGTTCGCGGTGCTGCAGTGGGTGCTGGTCTCCAAGGTGAAGCTCTCCCCCGAGCCGCGGCGCGGGGACGGATCCTCCGCGAAGAGCGGCGCCGGCCCCAGCGAGTACCTCATCGAGGAGGAGGAGGGGCTCAACGAGCACAACGTCGTCGTCAAGTGCGCCGAGATCCAGAACGCCATCTCCGAAGGTGAGGCTGAGCGCCTGCGCCCGTGTTCGTGTTTTTTTTTTTGAATTTTGGGGGATCTGAGGGCGCTTAATCAGTAGATCTTGCGCTCCTGGCGGTTTAGTGGTTGATGTATTCGGAATTTGGTGGTAATTTTGCTACTGTTCTGGTTTATTTTGTTTGCTTGTGGTGCCTGAAAAATTGCTTTACATATGAGGCATGTGAAGCGGATCAGTTTGCTGCAGTACATAGTCCCAATTAGGCATGGGAATACAATTTTAGTCGTTCCTAACGCAATTCACTCTAAAACTATGCTTTGGATCAGCTTGTGTTCCGTGTTTAGTGTTTGTTAGTTTGTCGCATCGTCCTCAGTATTTTTTTCTGCCGTGCGTCCTGCGTTCTTTGTAGCTGTGCGCCTGGGTTATAGATATTTACTGTTATATTACTCCTAGTTGTAAGTTGGATCTAACAATAAACTACTGATGTTCCCGCTTTACCCAACACATGTTATAATAATCCTTGGTCCAGTGTGTCCTAACAGCAGTAATTTTTTTTTCTCCCCCGTTAGATTTTTTTGTGAGATATTTGTGGTGGGGGTTAGTTGTTCATATAGAAGTGGTAGTGCTATGTTCTTAAGAGGTCCCAGTACAATCCCTGCGGTGACCATGCTGTGGGGATAGGATGAGTTACTGGAGGTGGCAGATAGTCGTTGCTGCACCTGTGGTCCTTGCTGCCCGATGTAGGATAAGAAGATAATGAACTTTCCGTGCGTTCGTATTATTGTAACAGGTAGGAATTAGTTTGTTTTCAACCACATCCGCCTAGCTTGGAACTTGGAAGGAATCCTAGAAATGACGCACATGGACTGGATCTTGTGGTCCACACAACAGTGTTTCATGTAAGGTAATTATTGGAGCACTGTCTCCGTCTGAAGGTACCTGCTAATTCGGTTTGTCCTATGCTGGACGCTGCATTGCTGGCTGGTTCATGGTAGATATAGGCTGGCTTCTGTCCATGTCGTCGGTCATGATTTCTTTCTAATAAGGATTAGGATGCTCTGGTTGTGCTTTCTTTGTGGCACCACACTGCTCATTGTCTTTCTTCACACGAACCAGCATAGTAGACACAGAAAGAACTTTTATGGCTCTTTTCCTATTATATGTGGACCCTATTAGTACTTCAGTATCATTACTGCTTGCTTTGCTTCCCTTTCTTGTGAAATAGGAAGGAAGCTTTGATTTCATTGGATTTTGAGAAGATAAGGATTATGGTGAATCATTTATTTTTCACTTAGCTATTATTCATTGTCCGTTTTGACGCTGATGTGCTTCTACAAGAAGATAGGATAATTACTGCTCATTATCCTATTGCAAATTTTTACTGCTATGTTGATTAATCTTCAGTGTTTGATATTTCTGTCATCATTTTTCTTATTGTTAGGCCTTGTTTTAGTAAACAGTTATTCTCTAATTATGTTGTAAAATTGTATACACTTCTGTCTCTAAATGGAATTGCTTTGTTTTAACAGGAGCAACTTCTTTCCTTTTCACTGAATACAAGTATGTTGGACTATTCATGGGCATCTTTGCTGTCCTGATCTTCGTCTTCCTTGGCTCTGTTGAGGGGTTCAGTACCAAGAGTCAGCCTTGCCACTACAGCAAGGGCAAGACGTGCAAGCCTGCCCTTGCCAATGCTCTTTTCAGCACCATTGCCTTTGTGCTTGGTGCAGTCACCTCACTTGTTTCTGGGTTTCTTGGAATGAAGATTGCAACATATGCAAATGCCAGGACAACTCTTGAGGCAAGGAAGGGTGTCGGAAAGGCATTCATTACTGCTTTCCGCTCTGGTGCTGTGATGGGCTTCCTGCTTGCTGCCAGTGGCCTTTTTGTTCTTTATATTGCAATCAACTTGTTCGGAATTTATTATGGTGATGACTGGGAGGGCCTTTATGAGGCTATCACTGGTTATGGTCTTGGTGGTTCTTCTATGGCTCTTTTTGGCCGTGTTGGTGGTGGAATATACACCAAAGCTGCTGATGTTGGTGCTGATCTCGTTGGGAAAGTTGAAAGGAATATCCCTGAAGACGATCCAAGAAACCCAGCCGTAAGTCCTTTCTTAAGAGTCACATCTTAAAAAGCTTTAATGAAATCCTTTGTGTTGAAGTTTTGTAGTGATCGTGATAGTGTCATTTTGGTGGTTATTTGTATCGAAATGTTACAATGAGCATTCCTTTTGCTTCTTGTAGGTTATTGCGGACAATGTTGGTGACAACGTTGGAGATATTGCTGGAATGGGGTCGGATCTCTTTGGCTCCTATGCTGAGTCTTCATGTGCTGCTTTAGTTGTTGCCTCAATCTCTTCTTTTGGGATCAATCATGAATTCACTCCTATGTTGTACCCACTCCTCGTTAGCTCTGTGGGTATCATAGCTTGCTTGATAACGACTCTTTTCGCAACCGATTTCTTCGAGATCAAGGCTGTAGATGAAATTGAGCCGGCTCTCAAGAAGCAACTTATAATTTCAACTGCTGTGATGACTGTTGGCATTGCACTTGTCAGTTGGCTAGGGCTCCCATATACATTCACAATCTTCAATTTTGGTGCACAGAAGACGGTGTATAACTGGTACTGCCATTTCTTAAATGGATTTCCATATTTTGAGCCGAATCTTTTTAATACATTACCTCACTTTGATATTAATTTGGTAGGCAATTATTCCTCTGCGTGGCTGTTGGTTTGTGGGCTGGACTAGTTATTGGATTTGTTACAGAGTATTACACGAGCAATGCATACAGGTGCTTTTACAATTTTGGTCATACTTAATAGCGGATGTAATTTGCAGAATGTTTTTCAAGCATCTGACAACTTGAAAAAAAATTTCGCAGCCCTGTGCAGGATGTTGCTGACTCCTGCAGAACTGGAGCTGCTACAAATGTCATCTTTGGCCTTGCTCTGGGATACAAATCAGTCATTATCCCTATTTTTGCTATTGCTTTCAGTATTTTCCTCAGCTTCAGCCTTGCTGCAATGTACGGTGTTGCTGTGGCTGCTCTTGGAATGCTCAGCACAATTGCTACTGGCCTTGCCATTGATGCCTATGGTCCTATTAGTGATAATGCTGGAGGAATTGCTGAAATGGCTGGCATGAGCCACAGAATCCGTGAGAGAACAGATGCTCTTGATGCTGCTGGAAACACTACTGCTGCCATTGGGAAGGTAAATGCCAATCTCAGCGTTAGTTTAAATGTGCCTCTTCAGAGTTGGGCAAACTTTTCATTTTCGAAGTACCAAATTCTCATCGTCATGATTTTGTGCATGTAGGGTTTTGCCATTGGTTCAGCAGCCTTGGTATCTCTTGCCCTCTTTGGTGCTTTTGTGAGCCGTGCTGAGATCCAAACTGTTGATGTTTTGACACCTAAAGTTTTCATTGGACTGATTGTTGGTGCCATGCTCCCATACTGGTTCTCAGCAATGACCATGAAGAGTGTTGGCAGTGCAGCACTCAAGATGGTTGAGGAAGTCCGCAGGCAGTTCAACACCATCCCTGGGCTCATGGAGGGCACCACCAAGCCTGACTATGCAACATGTGTCAAGATCTCCACTGATGCATCCATCAAGGAGATGATCCCCCCTGGTGCACTTGTCATGCTCACCCCTCTTATTGTTGGAATCTTGTTTGGTGTTGAGACCCTCTCTGGAGTTCTTGCTGGTGCTCTTGTTTCTGGTGTCCAGGTTGGTACTTGTTTCCTTGGTAACTATCTTCACAACCGTGATATCTTGCCATATTTCATTCATAACTATGTTGTTTCCATTCAGATTGCCATCTCTGCATCCAACACTGGAGGTGCCTGGGACAACGCCAAGAAATACATTGAGGTAAAAATGTTGAAAACAGCACCATAAGTCATCAGCAGGTTTCTTACCACTCATATTTACCAGACGATTAACTTCTGTTCTCTCCATGGTTTACAGGCTGGTGCATCTGAGCATGCAAGAACCCTAGGCCCGAAAGGCTCAGACCCACACAAGGCTGCCGTCATCGGTGACACCATCGGTGATCCCCTCAAGGACACCTCAGGCCCCTCACTGAATATCCTCATCAAGCTCATGGCCGTCGAGTCCCTGGTCTTTGCCCCCTTCTTCGCCACCCATGGAGGCATCCTCTTCAAATGGCTTTAGAGAAAGATTGATGGATCGGTTACTTTAATTTTGCCGGGGAGAGCACTAGATTTATCTATGCCATAGAGAAGTTTCAGTTTACCCATATAGTGCCTTCATTTCCGTCTCGCCTGTATTGTGTTACGTCATGTTGAAACCTACCAGCCATGGTGTCACCTAGTTTTCGGTTGTAGTTGCAGTAGCCGAGTGGAGAAATCTCTGGCCATTCTACAGGTTTGGACTTTCGACATTTGGTGTATTGGGTGTTGCCTGTAGATATTTCGATGATGATGATCAAGGAATGCGCAATTCAGATTTCCTGTCTTAGTGAAACACTGAGCTTCAGTTTTTTTTTAGACCGAAGACCATTTCGGCCCAGCTTATATTGAAAGCAAGATTGTATGTTTGGGCTGGGGTTACCAGCGCTTACAGACAGTAGGAATAAAAGGACTCCACAAAGATGTGAATCTGGCTAACAAAAGTTGGCGAAAGTGTGAAGACCTCTCTCACACACCCTCTAAACAACACTGGAGTTTCAGTTGTTTCTATGTAGATGATAATTGGATGTCCGTTTGCTGTGTCTGCTGCATCCTTTTTCTTTTGTTGGGCTGTTGGCAAATTTATGTCATCGTTAAAATATACATCCGTCAGTCCAATATTGAAACAGGCGTCCCATCAGAGATTGGATTAGCAAGGAGAAACTCGAAGATTTGGAATCGAGGATGAGTTGGATGTGACTTGCGACTACAGCAGTATTAAAAAAAAGTACCAAAGGAATACTCGTTGAAAACGAAGTCGACGCCTTGTACATGCGCGTCGCTGACCGCCATGCGACCGACTCGTTGGCCAACTGTCATCGGCGAGGAGCGTCGGCCACCGGCGACGAGCCCCGCGGAGGAGGAGCCATGATGTCGCTCTGCCAAGTAGTATCCTATATTTATTTTTACATTTTACTGGTTGGATACAAGATAAACAGCACTCACCAACTCTCATGGCCCGTGAGTCCCTGTGCCCAACCATGAAACCAACTAAATTAAACTAGAGCCAGGATCAAATTAAACTTTCGTATTCTGTCCCAACCATTTTTCGAGCTGAGGCATCATGCAAACACATTTCACTCGTCCCTGTCCCCGTAATTTAACAACCACATGCACCATTGATTTTTGCCATCCCCATGACTTACTGTATTCACATCTCTTTCATCTTAATTTAGCATTAATTCAGGAAGTGGTGGGAGAGAGCAATTGGTGAATATTAATTGTTTTCCATAAAGACAACAAATCTTTTCATCAGTTGAGCCGAGTGCATTTCTTTACCATATCTTTCTTACAGCTAGTGTTCCCCGCAAAAAAAAATCTTATAGCTAGTGGAATAATAATTTCGTCTCATAGCATGGGGCGCAAGAATTTTGTATGTGGTTATTAATATAAAAATATCTAGGAATAGTTGATTTCTGTACATTGTTTAAGCAGAATCCATTTATGTTACATATATCTATCTCTTAGAACAATACTAGTTGCCGGTATTTTATCGCCACGCCCATCGAGAGATACCCCTGAGGTCGTGAGTTTGTAGGTATGGTGTCGCCGAGACCAGAAACTCGAAGTTGCAAGGGACACAAAGTTTAGACAGGTTCGGACTGCCAAGAGCGTAATACCCTACGTCATGTATAGTTTGTATTGTCTTAGGTGGTGATCGAGTGATCTCCTGTTTGGAGGAGGTCTCTGTCCGCTCTTATACACAGTTTGGGGGGACAGGGTTTCATGGAAGTCCTAGTCGGATACGAGCCCAGGAGTCCTACCCGAATATTTTTCGGGTAGTTTCCTACTGTCTACGACTAGTTTTACTACTGTATGAGTAGTTCTCCTACGCTGCGAGTAGTTATAAGCGGTGTAGGGCATAGCCCATATCCCGCCCCAGATGTAGTCCAGGTGCGCAGTCCCGTAGGCCCGAGTGTGACACTAGTTTAGTTTATTTCATTTAGAGCATTGAGCGTAGTATATATCCACAATATAATATATAGTATTCAAATTTATAGGAGTAATTACTTATATGCATTAATTCAGGAGAATGCAATCCTTTAGCCATGCATATCTATCTATTAGAGAATTATTAATTGCTACCTATGATTGATGCATCGTATCCAAATCTACAATAATATTAATTGCTTTGGATTGGTCGATCAGAATGATTTTCTTTAGCCATCTATATCTATTAAAATATTCAAGCACCAATATTTCATCTATATAAAGTGCTGGAACCTACTTCCCCCATCATATCTCTAATGAAGGAGGGGGAGGTATTGTTTGAAGTATTTACACCACTTGTGGGAAAAATGTGGAGATTGGTCCAGTTTGTTGTGCTACTCTCTGTCTTCTGTTCGAAAGGAGTTGCTACAACATCATTGTGCGGCAAGAACCCGCACCTTTGCATGCACATGCTATTCAAAGAAGAGGTATCATCTAATCGGAGCTTGATGCCGATCAAAGAAGAAGCATCCGACAGTTCAGCATATATACACCATGTAAGTAGACACATGGTGAAATGAATTTGATTTATCTTAATCAACCAGATTTTTAACGTGTATAGGGATGTGTTCCTTACTGCTTGATGAATCTGATTTTCCCAGACAATCTTTCCCAGCAGACCAGATCTATATGCATGACAAGTGAATTTTGAATTTGATTTATCTTAATCGATCTTTTTTACAAAAATTATATATTGACCTCAGATTTTGTTATAAACATTTCAAATTAGTATATTGTAAGTCCATAATCTCTTCTATCTCTTGTCCAGCAGTAGTGAGCTCCAGACATCCAAAGAGCGATCTATCCGTGCATGTTTACAGAACTTCAAGGCCTTCCTTAGTATATGTTACCATGACAACTTCTTAAAAATCTTGCTACTGATTGTTTTGCTCTCTCTTGGCAGCATGCAATTTACCAATCAAATACAGGCTATGATTCCGTAGTATACGGTACCATGGCAACTTTAAGTGTTCATGAGTTTCCGGCCATCAAGAAGGGGCAAAATATATTGGCTACTATTAAGGTAGGGAATTTCCAACGGGGCCATAAGGAATATACTAATGCTGTGCATGCTGGATGGGCAGTAAGTCAACAAAATCCTCTATAAGATATTGTTATGCAAGGTACACTTGAAGTGTTTATGGAGACATGGAGTTTTGAAGCACATTTGTTTTTCTTCATGCAGATTCAACCATCATTCTACGGTGACAGCAAAACTCATTTTACGACAGTACGTACTCATCACTCATGGCAACAAGATATTTTATTTGTATTTGCGTTTTCTGATCTTTAGCACCTCAAGGCTAAAATATATAGGGATTTGACTTTTACTTCTTTCCCCCCACTTTATCATAATAACCAGGCTGATGGATACAAATCTACCAGGTGTATTGACTTAAAATGTAATGGATTCGTGCCGGTTAACTATGCACCAATTACCCCAGGAGATACTCCCTCCGTCCAAAGAAACAAGTCATTCTAAGATTCAAAATTTATCCCAAAAACAAATCATCTTACCTTATTTAGAAAGTGCATGTACATGCAAGAATTAATTAGTGTCAAATATGGGTAATAAATAGGGGCAAATACGATCATTTTATCTTCTTGTTAATTTATCCTGAAATTCCTAGGATAACTTATTTTTTAGGACGGAGGGAGTAGTTTGGAGGGGCAAAGTAAGATATCAATCAAGATATTCAAGGTACAAATTAGAAGTGAATGCCTACAATGTCACCAAGATACTAAATTTCATCATGCAAATACTACTCCCTCCATTTTTAAACATATGACGTGTAGGAAAAGCTATCATATATTAAAAATGGAGGGAGTATTTATATAATAAACCCCCACCGTACTTGTACATCGATTTAAATTTCAAAATATCATTTTTTATGTTGCTTTACAATTGGTGAAACAATAATTTCGTGAGAAAGTTAAAAATTATTTATGAGAAGATTAACTAGCAGTAGTAGACTGGTTTAGTAACTAGCTAGTAATGATTGAGGGACAACATATAGCTTCAATCACGTCGAAAACAATCAAACAACCCCTGTACTATATTGAACTTGAACCAGAGACATAGTAGTTTCTTGTGGAGTTCATTTCATATAATAATAGGAATGCTTGGACTTATTTCGCAGAAAAAGGATGATGGAGATTGGTGGCTGTACTTTGGTCATGATGGTCAAAACCTTAGGGCCTGTTTAGTTCCTTCCGCAAAAACGCAAAAAAGCTCTAAACGCAAAGATGCTAAAGGAATCTTGCTAATTTGAAGTATTAAATGAATTCTATTTACAAAACTTTTTGCATAGATGGGTTGTAAATAGCGAGACGAATCTAATGAGCCTACTTAATCCATGTTTTGCAACAGTGATGCTACAGTAATCATCCGCTAATTATTGCTTAATCATGGATTAATTAGCATCATTAGATTCGTCTCGTGATTTACAACCCATCCATGCAAAAAGTTTTGTAAATAGACTTCATTTAGTACTTCAAATTGGTAAGATTCCTTTGCAAAATTTTTTTTTCATTTTTGCAAAATGATCTAAACAGGCCCTTCCCGTGGGATTTTGGCCAAAGAATATCTTCAACAGTTTGGCAGACCATGCAAATATAATAACTTGGGGAGGCTACACAGGATCTTATTCAGGAGATTCCAGCCCGCCAATGGGGAATAACATGTTCTACTGTGGGGTCCGGGAGGTTGTCGTGATTAGAATCATTATTCACTAAAAGATCCGTGTCCAATAAAAATAAATCAAAAGATCCATGCCATTGCCTAGTCAACATGCCACTCGGACGGTTGAATGGAAGTCCTGAAGATTTGGATCCATATGACACAATTAGCAAGTCTGAAAATTTAAATGTGCATTTTAGAAGTTTGATGATCCAGTTAGATGACACAGTCGGACAAGTTCATGTACCATCCATGCATTTTACTCCGCTTCTTTTTCAAGCGGGGGCGACACTCACGGAGAGTATCGCGTGCCTGCGTGCAACAATCAAATACTACCTAATCAGAATGCAGACACTGATAGTCCAGTGCTAACATACCTTTCCTGAATCTGCACAGATGGCGATCAACGTATTACTGACACACAACGCTTTCTCGCGAGCAAGCTCAAGCGGAAGCTAGCATTGGCAATCTGGCTTAGAGAAACAACTATAATCGCGTGTGCGAGCAATAACCACACAAAACCAGTTCATCACACATTCACACAATTAAGAACCAGTAGTTCACAAGAAAGGTACCAACAATAATGCAGTGAGCAATAATATAATAATCCTGTAAACATTTGTCAGAGAAACAAGAAGGGCAGGTCGATCTGGTCATCTGAGAGATTATGTGCCTGCAACCATAAGGTGCGCATCAGGCTAGGTAGGACGACACGATAGAACCCGGTCCGTTGGGCATGATCCGCTGGCATGAAATGCACACGAGCGGTCTGACTAGATGATGAACACACAAACAGGATTTGCTTTGAGATTAGTGCTAGGTTTTTAGGAGAGTGAGTATATACCGTACCATGCATAGCATGCATGGGCATGATCAGGCTGCTGTGTCCGCAGGCGAAACGGGCGCCCTGCAAACTGGGCACCGGGGGTCGTGGTCGACGGCCAGCGTGATGCAGAGTCGGTGGTACGGGTGGCCGCAGGGGCAGCGTGACCGCGTCCTCACCCTGCTCGACGTCGTCCTGGCACACCGTGCACATCGGGATCGGGGGCTGTGGCTGGGGCGCCCTCCGGCGGCGACACCACCACCTCGCCCCGCGCGCTTGGCGAGCCAGATGAGCAGAAGCGTGGCGAGCAGCGCGCCAGCGATGATGAGCATGAACTTCCACCGCCAGTCTGGGCCGAGCGCCCGCACGATGGGGCTGGCATCGTCTGGGTCATCGATATCGACGTCGGTGCGCGTCTCGAGTACTGCGCCACCCATCCCCTGCGGTAGACAGTAATAATAATTTACTCCGTAGTAGACAAGACGTATGGCATATATGCAATTAGGGCAAGTACAACAGTGTAGACAGCTGCTGTATTTTTGTCACAAATAGACAGCTGAACAGACAGCTTGTACAATATGTTGTCTATTTGGCTGTCTGCAGAGTAATTAATTCATCCTTTAACACACAAACTCATGATGATCTGGTACATATTTGATCTTTGTAGCCATTTTGTTACATACACGAGACAACACACAATACATTCAAATAATTCGAGCTCTGCTGTTAGAGGCCAAATTTGAGGATGTGCTTGAAAGGAAAAATGTAGCCAAATGTCAGGTCTACAACTTTTATGTTGAGCGTTTTTTATGTTTACATGTGAAATTTGGAGATCCAAGGGCTGCAAGTTTCGGGTTCAGAGAGAGTGCAACTCAAATTCAGAAAATGCACACTAAGTCCGACGTATTCAGAGCCCTTTTTGAGAAAGATATAGGTTGAATTAAGCATATGTCTGTAACAAAAATTGAAGAGGAATATGAATTCTACAAATCTCCTATTGGCCGATTTCAAAGTTCATACACAAATTTTGGAGATCTTTGGGCCTGAAGTCACGGGTTCAGAAAAGAAAGGAGCAGAACACAACAGATAACAGGGCAGCTCGAGCTTATCCATGGCCGGCATCGTCAGTTGGTTCCCGTGTAAATTCAAAGCACTCCACGCATCCTACATGCAGGAGGACAACACACCAAGCACTAGCATGAGGTGGCCAATCCTGGGGCAGTGCTAATTCAAATAAAAACCACCGTGAGACAGTCATCTTCAACCTCCTGTCATTCTCCCCCTTTGCACGAGCTGTCTTCTCCGGTGAAATTCGCCGTGGTTGCTTGCCCTCCTTTAAATTCCTTGAACACACAGCCTCACCACACCATTAGCGACCCGTTTGAGTTGTTCCCGAGTTGAATCTACCATGGGAGCACCAAATTCCGATCATCTTCTTTCTCAGTCCGCCGCCGTTCAAAAAAAGGCAGTTCCGCCACAAGCAGGCAGGCCGCCGGAATTGACCTCCTAGAGAGGAAATTCCCCCAGCGCGCGGTGGATCCGAGCTTCCGGCGTCTCCCCGCAGCAGCTCCTACAACGGGCTCCGAGTCGTCGCTCCGGCCTCGGAGCACGCGCTCCGCTCGTAGACGAACGAGACGACAAGGGCGCGTTTACCGCAGTCGCAAAGGGGGATTTCTGCAAAATTTCATTGCATGTCTACGGGTCTCGACGACCCGTTGTACTTGCCCTTAGCAGCAGAGATCACCAAGACAATAAAGAACGAGCGCAACGCTAGATTTCTTCATACCTCTCGGCCGGCGAGGAAGAACGAAGCAGGACGTGTCGACGAGGAGTCGAGCTAGGACCCTTCTCCTTCTCCCTGATCTCTCTTCTCTCTGCGATGGACTGACAGGAAACCTCTATTTGTAGCATTACGCCATTACCTGATCGAATGCGGGGAAAGATAATGCATGCGCTTCAAGCTGGCAACTGATTCAGAGAACTACTGGAGGTGAGTGGAGACGAGGAGTTACCGTTTTGGGGTGTTTACATCGTCTTCCATACGCTTCCTTCATCCTCTCTTAGACTCTGCAAGAAATGGGGTTTCCATGTCAGATATGCCCAGGTCGTGACGCCTATTGTACAAGGAATTTGATTCAGTGGTTCTCCCTTTAGTTCAAGATACATGTCATTTTACTTTGACGACCGTTAATAAAATCTTTAGAAAGATTGACAATATAAGATAAAAGTTGCCAGATTCACCGTGAAAAGTACTTTTAATATATTTAGTTACCAATATTTGAAACATCATATATTATAGAAATTATCGGTGAAATCTTTACCTAGTAGACCATAAGGGGTATCCTAAAGGACATGTAGTTTAAAGAGGAAGTAGAGTTGATTTTTTTGCAGAAAAAAAAATGTTTAGCAAGATTGCTAACTCTTGAATTTTCACGAGTGGCCAATGGTTTTTTTATATTTAGCTAACTAACCACAAAACTGTGGTAATGAGATTATTGTAAGCCATTATGTTGCTGGCAATTTGCCAAAACTGAGGGAAAGCTTGAAATTAATTAGTGTGAATTGATGGAGCTTTGGGTTGGAAGGCTCATTCAGACTATTTCGAGAAGGATATGTTTTCTTTAATTTCAAGGAGTGCACCATAAGATGGACACAGCTAGATCAGATTTCTTCTAGCATGGGCCTGGGTTGAAGGAAAAAAATCACATAGTAGTTAGATGGGATGTTGGGAACTAATTCCATGCCTAAAGACTATGGAGGGCTGGTTTCGCAGAAACTAGAGTGATGAATATTAGTCTACTTGCAAAATGGATTTTCATATTAGAATCTGGTGACCAATGTTTATGCTGCACTCTGCTGAGGAAAAAGTACCTAGAAGGGCATGGTTTTTCTTTTTAGTAGCAATGACTGGTGTGCCAGAGGCATGAAATACAAGCTTGGAAATGGAAAGGTAATTAGGTACTGGCAAGATGTCTGGATATATAGAAGAACGTCCCCTCAAAGTCAACAAAATTTATGAGTACTATACTCAAAAGGACTGGTCAGTGACTCAGTGGAAAGAGTTCTGGTTGAAGGAGAAATACATCTTTCCTTTAGAAGAACTTTCTCAAAGATAGAATGCTTGACTGGGAAGAACTTGTTGATACTGTAAATACAGTTGCATAACAGATGAAAGTGACAGTGTTGGATGTGGAAGGAGTACTAAACTGCCCCCGAAAATTAGAATTTTCCTATGGCTGATATATATGCATGGACAGCTTACATATATACCTTGTCACTGATCCTCTCACACACGCGCGCGATCAGGATCAGTTTGATTACTTGATAGCGTTGCTAAGTGTTAATTCAGTCTAGGTTTATGCTTCTACTTCAACAACTCTTCTTCTGCGCCATTGCTGATTAGGATACACAAAGCAGGCTGGGTTATCTATCCTGGACCCTGATCACTTTAATCCGCAGCTGATCTTGCCATCGTGGCGTCAACTGCGAAGGCATAACCGCATAAATAGTATATGATGGCTAGGCATTATCTGAAAAGGACAAACTGGCTGATTAATACATCGATCTCGGGCATCGCATGCAGTTTAAGTTCTTACGTATACGTATCCAATCGCCTGTATACACTTGTCAAAGGTTAAGTTCTTGCACAAACTCTTGACTCTGCTGCTGATCGAGAGGACATACACACTGACGAGAAAAAGAATGGTAAAGTTCAATCTGATTTTTTCATCGAAGTCACCTTGTCTCAATCTAGATGGATTGGTCATGCAAGCAAAAAAACCAATGGATGTGCCTATGTTCTCTAGTGACATCTCTAATTTAAAAGTAGATGGATATTGCAATTCAGAGTATCCAGGAACATCTGTCCAACAGTGCTACCTTTGCTGCTCTCTTAGCAGAAATAAGGCCAGACATACTCGGCAAGGATAAAACGCACCGACAAATTTCTGGTACAATACGGCATTGTTCATTTTCCTGCACATTGCGGTATGACGATCAAGGAGCTCAATGAGCTTTTTTAGCTGGTACACCAGCAGACAGCTATCGACTAACTCAAACTATGAGTAAAAAGTCACTGCAAGTGCAAGATATCCATTTCTGCAGAGAAGTTCATTGTAGAGACAAACTGGAGCAAAATCTAAAAGCATCCATGCTGCAGAGCTGGAGACTTGAACCTTCCACAGGTCAGAAACTATAATAATTTGTCAACACGCCAAAATCTATTTCATTAACATGCTTTTGATTTTAGTGATCGTTCAGGATTATTGAGAAAGAAAAGTGGTGTTTTCCACATTAAGAAACTTCCAAGCTAGGCTAACACCATCCACAGCAAAAAGCTCAACTTAATCCCTACAGAAAAATCAAAGAATCCAATAAGGGCGCACTAGAAATCTATGAGATCAGCTGACATACCAGAAAAAACAAAAGGGACAGACCAAGTCATTTCTCATCATTTGCAATGCTTTATTTACATCATGCCCACCAAAGCAAAAGGAAAAACAACTCAAGTAGCACTTATCCTTGATAAAGTGGAGAACATCTAAGGAAATACAAGTTTGCCGATCTAGCAACTAGTTAGGGTGGAGACAAGAGTTTCACGCACTATGACTCCAAAAATATCACATGTTTTAATCAGGTCAGATTAGTTTAATTTCTTGCATGTTTTGCCACGCTGCCTTAGCCCGTGATAAGTGATATGCTATTCTGCTATATAGTACTCCATTCGTTCCTCCAAAATGTAGATTGTTTTGGTAAATCTAGATATATAGATTTTGCTATATATCTAAATAAACATATTGTATTTAGATATATAATAAAAATTATACATCTAGATTTTAATACTCTCTATGCCCTCGTCACCTGGGAAGTCTGGAAAGAAAGAAACGTCAGGATCTTCCGAGCGGCATGCTTGCAATAAGAACAGCTGCTCTTGAAGATAAAGGCTGAGGGCCCCTTTGGATTGGAGGATTTCTAAAGGAATTTTGTAGGATTACTGTTTATTAGGATTTTTTTCTATCTGATCCTTTGGCTCACCAAAAAACGTATGAAACAATCCACAGGAATGCATTTTTTAGCGTGATTTCACAGGAAAGTTACCAAGAGGTCTGACCTCTTGGAACTTTTTCTAGCGGGAATATTACCGCGTTCTGCTCCCTTTTGCGCCGCTTCTCGTTGTTTTCACGCGTACTGCTCCGTCTTCCCCCTAGCGAAATAAAAGAGGCGGAGAAACAAAAACACACTCTCCCCTCCCCGGAGAAACAAAACACACTCTCTCCACTCCCCTTCCCATCGTGACCAACGACGAAACCTATCCGCTTCTCAGATCGTCGACTACCGGCGACCACATTCATCCCCACCAGGGAAGGCCAATCAACAGTGCAGGTACTCTTCTTCCGTGTTTGATTTCTGATTTGTTGCTTCCTTTTCGTTTTTCCCCATCAGATCTGAGCATCATCGGCCTCCTGTCCATTCGACGGCCATGGCGACCATAGGGCCTCGTTTCCCATTGGAGAGCACAAGGCAGCATTCCCCATGACGGCCAACCAGTACTGCAGGTATCCGTAGGTTCTTCCCCATCTGCCGGCGCTGCCCTTTTGTTTACTGTAGTTGATTTGAGGCGCGGCTCTGCTTCTAAGCATGATCGATTTCCCATGCGCACTTCCGTATTTGGCTATGTGGTGTTTTGATGGAGGCAACGATGCTTGTACTAGCTCACATGCAGGCACCACGAATGCACTAGTATAGATTGACGGAGGCTTTCTCTTCTTGTAGTTATTTATTATATCTAAGTTTGCCGTAAGATATATTATAATATTCTGATGCACACGATGCGCTTGATGGAGATTCTCTGCTTCTTGAAGATGTTTATTATTTCTAAATTTGTAGTGAAATATAGTACAAAATTATGTTACACACGACGCACTAGTCTTGCAGTGAAATATACTATAAATTTTGGTCAGCTCCATTTATTTTGGCATTCTTGATCAGGTCCAAAATTTTTCTGGGAAAAATTACATTGTAATGTTCTTCTAGGGAGGTGATGCCGGGTAGAGGTCGTGCACAGATAACTGTCCAAGGTGATTTGTCTAACGGATGAGGTCTCATGAATGTTGACACAAAGCATGATACTACTGAGCCTACTCCTGAAATTGGTAATGCTTCTATCTTTTACTGCATTTGCACACTGAAAATGTAAAGTAAATTTGTATATATCTATTGTTGAATGCTGGAATACAGGAACCACTCGTAAGAGAGCCAAATGGAGCCATGAGATGAAGTTATTTCTTATTGGGCTCCTCAAAGATCATGATGTGCCAGGTTTTAGAACACATAATGCTTGGAGTAAGGAGGCATGGACAAATATTGTTTGTCGCTTGAATGCAAAGTTTGGTTGTTCATTTACTCTCAACCAAGTCAAACAGAAGGAGCAGGACTTAAAGATGGATTATCGTGTTGTGAAAGAATTACAAGAAGAAAGTGGTTTTGGATGGGACAGCGAGAGAAAGATGGTGACGGCACCTCCAAATGTTTGGGCTAATTTTGCTGCTCGCAAGAACAATTCTGATGCCCTCACTTGGCAAGATAAATCATTTCCATATTTTGATGATTTATTTGCACTCTATGATGGTGAGATTTTGGACCAACAAAAAGTTTTATTCTCAAACAGGAGCTGTAATTTCTTTTTTTCACCAGTATTGCAATGTAATTGTGCAGGTTGTTATGCAGAAGGGAGGACTCGTCATGGAATGGATCATTATGCAAACAAGGCAAAGAACGCATCAAATCCTTCAACTCAACAAGCACCAGCAGCTGAGACATATCAGTCACCGTCTCCTACTTGGCCTGCTGAATTTGACTCTGTTTTGCAGTTTTCTTTTGATGAAGAGGCTGGTGTGACTCCTAGGCAGCACATGCAAACTCCTCCTAGCTCAACACCGACACCTTTAGAAGGTACGGAATCTCGACGTGGAAAGAAACAAAAGACTAAATCTTGTAGTCCTGAAGAAGGATTTCATGAGAGGTATCTAAAGCTGAAAAGGGAAGAAATTGATAGATTTGCTGCTATTGAGGAAAAGAAATTGGAGGATCCTTACAGCATCAACAAGTGCATCACGGTGCTTGAAAGCTTAAATGATCTACAAATGGGGGATATATTATTGGCTTCTGATATTTTCCAAAACAAGAATAACAGGGAAGTTTTCTTATCATTTCAAGGTGATGCAATTCGTTTGGCTTAGGTTAAAAGGGAGATTGGGCGTTTGCAGGCTGAGAAAAACTAATGGGGCTGGTTGCACTGATGCTTTTGTTTGGGAGTATTTTGTAATACTTTTGTTTGGGAATATTTTGTGATACTTTTGCAGGCTGAGAAAAAACTAATGGGGCTGGTTGCACTGGTGCTTTTGTTTGGGAGTATTTTGTGATACTTTTGTTTGGGAATATTTTGTGATACTTTTGCAAGCTGAGAAAAAACTAATGGGGCTGGTTGCACTGATGCTTTTATTTGGGAGTACTTTGTGATACTTTTATTTGGGAGTATTCTGTGATACTTTTGCAGGCTGAGAAAAAACTAATGGGGCTGGTTGCACTGATGCTTTTGTTTGGGAGTATTTTGTGATACTTTTATTTGGGAGTATTCTGTGATACTTTTGCAGGCTGAGAAAAAACTAATAGGGCTGATGCTTTTGTTTGGTGATAACGTAAGGACATGCAACTTATGGCTGATAGTAGTAGAAGTACTATAGTTCTAGCAGTACAATAGTAAGAGTACAACATTTCTAGCAGTACAATGTTTAAGTCCTGTGAGCTACATATTGTTCTAGCAGTACAATAGTAAGAGTACAATATTTGTAGCAGTACAATATTTAAGTCCTGTGAGTTATATATTGTTCCCACATCTGATGTGCTATAGCATCTCTCTTTTGATTTCCAACTTCTCTAGAATTATCAAATCTCTGTATATCACTGTTATAGTTGTGGTCACCACTTGGCATTTCAACAACCTGTTCTGGATCTAACTCATCATTGGAATTAGTTGGCCACTGCATATCTCCATTATGTAGGCGTATAAAGTTGTGTAGAACACAACAAGCAACTGATATATCAACTTGCTTATCAACTGGATAGTGTGAGCCAGTCCTTAGTATAGGAAATCTCATTTTCAATATACCAATTGATCTCTCAACATGGTTTCTCAGTTGTGCATGTTGAAGATTAAACAGCTCCTTGTAATTCCGAGGCTTTTGATTGGCTCTTCCTTGTTCTTGTAAGTGATACGTTGTTCCACGATACGGTGCAAGGAACTGTGTTGTGTTTGCATAACCAGCGTCCACAAGAAAAAATTTACCAGGTGGTACTACTAGGCCATGATCAAGTGCATCTTGTAGAACTCTTGCATCTGAAGCGGATCCCTCCCAACCGGCATGTACGTGGACAAACTTCAAATCAAAATCGCATGCTAGCATCACATTTTGAGAAATTGTTTGCTTTCTATTCCTATAAGGTTCTTGCTGTTCCAGCGGAAGTATCATCGGCATATGTATCCCATCAATAGAGCCAACACAATCCTGCATAAAAAGAAATTTAATATTCATTGCTGTTCATATGATAGATATTTTGAAATTCTAAGATAACAACTGGAATATGTATTTGTTTATACCTGAAAAAAGGGGTGAAATTTTGGTCTTCTCAAGATCTGATGTGGATGTAGAGACGGTGGACGAATATATATATATGCATGTTAGCTGTGTAATTGCATCAAGCACAGCTCCAAAGTATCGACTTACTGTTTCTCCACTGTGTTGGAAGAAATCTGCCAATGTCTCATTACTTGCATTTTTTGCTAGTGCATATAAAAATATAGCAACTTGTTCTTCTACCAAGACAACTCTTGAATCAGTAAGGAGTTGTTTCTCACGACGCTTGTGTACCAAAGCATGAAAAACACTAAGTTCCATACGGAAATTTCTTTTACTTAGGATCTCATGCCCAGTTAAGATTTCTTGAACATGAGATGCTCCTGAAAGTTTGGATGTGTGCATAGGTGTCTTTGTAGATGGTTGTGATGAACTGCTTTCTAAAGTCGGGAGAACAAAAAGCATGAACTCATCTTCATTTTATGACTTTTTTGATAGTTTCGATCCATGAAAGTGACAACAAAAATAACACTTTGCTAGCTTCTTTTATCAACTGCTATTGCCTGGAATGAATTGAGCACAAGAAAAACATCTACCATCATAACTAACATATATGCAGAAAAATTGTTAAGTATGCATGAAGAGCTAAGTGACTCACCAGATTGCCTTTGTTTGTTGAAGGAGGAAACAAGTTTCGCTTCTTTGTGTTGCAATGTATAAGCTAGTGCTTTATAAAGGCATACAAAGGCAACGGTCTTGCAAGGCAACAGCTAGCTAGCAAGGTAACGGCTGGCTAGCTGGGCAACGGCTAGCATGCAAATACAAGGCAACCGATAGCTTGCTGCAACGGCTAGTAGCTTCTTTCAAATTCAAAATCAAAGCAAAGTGATTCCTTTATTTTTCCTATGGTGCTACCAAAGGCATTCTCATCTCAATTCATGTGGTTTCAATTCCTGTAGGATTCAAAACATCTACCATCTCAATTCCTGTGTTTTTCCTATTCTTGCATTTTTCCTATCCTACATTCCAAAGGGGGCCTGAAGCGGAAGCTTGGGTCACTGCAGGAGCAGTGGCGTTGGGTTGTCTTGGAGGGGAGTAGTCCATCGGTGCTATAGTCCATCATGTAATACTTTCTTAAAGTATGAGGGGAATGTTGTAACACGTTATAAAAATTCCATATTCTGCCTTAATGCAAAGATGCGTATTTTTTTTGCATATTCGATAATTTTTTTGCTAAAACGACCTACATTTTGAAACAGAGGCAGCAATAGATTTGGAATGGGAGGATCATTCCAGAATTCTGAGATTTTGTAAGGATCCACATCCAAATCCTCCAGTCTGACAGGTCTAAACTTTGAAACGAGAAGAACCGAGGCCCTGACACGCAAAACCCGACATCCCCATTGGCCCCGCCCCGACCTTTCCCTCTCGTTCTCCGCCTCCGCCTCCGGCCACGCTCCTCACCTGGGTGGGACAAGCGCGACCGCGACGCAATCAACGAACGCCCAGCGCCCAGTCAAACACTCCTCCCCGTCCTCCACCCCTCCCTTCCCCTACCCGCTCGCCGCCTTCGCTGACCCCGCCCGCCCCGATCCCGCCCGACCCATGGCGTCGGAGATCGAGGTGCTCGAGGACACCACCACCTCCTCCACCTCCCTCGTCGCGGCGGCGTCCACGGCCCCTTCCCCCGCGGATGGCGCGGGGGCGGAGGCGGCGGCCCCGGAGGACGAGTCGCTGAAGAACGACGTGTACACCGCGGCGGCCTACGGCGATCTGGAGAAGCTGCAGCGGCTGGTGGAGGGGGAGGGCCGGCCCGTCGGCGAGCCCGACGGCGGGGGGTACCACGCGCTCCAGTGGGCCGCGCTCAACAACCGCGTCGCCGCCGCGCAGTACATCCTCGAGGTTGCCCTCTGCCCCCGCACCCCCCCCCCCCCCCCCAACCCGCCTCCCAACGCCTCGTAATTGGGCTATTATACTCGTTCCTTCCGTGTTGCTATTGGGGAATTTCGGGTAGGTTCTGTTAGGCTGCGTTGCGATGCAATGCGCTCTCTGAGCTGGAATTTTGTGTACCAAAACCGTGGGCTGCCTGCGTGAAGGAGCTATGCACCTTCGGACAGTCACCATTCCGGTCAATTTCTATGGCCGAGGCCTCCTTGTTTGTGAACAAGTGTGCAGCTGCGAGCTGAATGCTTTGTCATGGACTCGTGGTGGTGAGTTTTGGAATTTTGGACTTGGCCTATGTGGTTGTTGGTACATCTGGAAATCAATGTGCTATTCATCTGAGGCTTTGGAAGTTTGTGTTAACTTGAGATCTTCTGGCTGGAGTTTTTTCATGGTGTTAGGCTGTAATCAGATGAATGCCGTCGGTAATGTTAGGTTTGAACGGTAAAACGGTATCAGCATTCAGCAATGTCTCACTATGCATGATTCTTCCTCATGGATGTATATCTGTGTTGGTTAGCTGCATCCACTTATTGCTTGTGGAGTAAATATACTTGCTGACAGTTGCAACAGGGCAGTGCAGGAAGAATTTAGATGTCTTTTGCGGTGTCAGCTAGCTATTTCTATTTATGCCTTCAAGCTTTTCAATTAAAGCAGATGTATATATGGTATGCTTTGGATAGAGTCTACACCGAGATGATTACTACTCATGTTATGCCTTTTATGTGCATGAACGCACAATCTCATGCAATACCCATATTGTGATGATGCAGATTATTTTGTATATTGATGCCATAGTAGATATCAGTTTGTTATTCTGATCAGGTGGTTTTGGCTGAAAAATATATCATATTGGCATCCTTTTCTGTTCTTGTTGACTATCCTCTGTGAATTTCTTTGGTTCCCTTTGGTGATGATTTTGTGCTTATATATGGACAGCATGGAGCAGACATAAATGCTGTGGATCATACTGGACAAACAGCACTTCACTGGAGTGCTGTGCGTGGTCATATTCAAGTTGCTGAACTACTTTTGAAAGAAGGAGCTAAGGTGGATGCTGCTGATTTATATGGGTATCAGGTATGTATTCTCTTCCCTGTTGTGTCTTGTTGTGCCTGTGTTCACACTTTTAGCTGCCTATTGTTAGTTCACAACCAGTAGGCAACTTTGTATTTTTGGATGTGTACCAGAATGTTGGTTGATATTAGACTAAAACAATTTGTATTATATGATTGTTATGTGTTAGAAAAAAATGATCGTTCTGTCTTAGAAAAAAATCAATGAAGTTGATGTATGCAGCGAATTTGTCACAACTCTTTAAGTCAATATACTTCTGCTTTCAGGCCACACATGTTGCAGCACAGTATGGTCAGACTGCATTCATTTATCATATTGTTGCGAAATGGAATGCTGATCCAGATGTCCCTGATAATGATGGAAGAAGCCCTTTACATTGGTTTGTACTTGTATTATATGCTTCTCATTTGCCTACTTGTAATTTCTGCTTGTGCACTTTGTAACATACCACCCTGCTGAATTTTGACATTTTTCTGCTTATTTTTCTCTCTTTTCTCTTTGCATATACCCTTCTAGGGCTGCATATAAGGGATTCGCAGACTCAATACGGCTTCTTTTATTTTTGGATGCGTATAGGGGACGACAAGACAAAGAAGGCATGTGTCAATTTATTTTATACCCATATTATTTATAATCCTCCCTTTGGCTATTATATCACCTTACACCGGTTGGTGTTCCTTTTAACTGCAAATGCTACCCTTAGGTTGTACTCCTTTACATTGGGCTGCGATTCGAGGGAATCTTGAGGCCTGCACTGTGCTAGTTCAGGTCGGCAAAAAGGATGACTTGATGGTGAAAGACAAAACTGGTTTAACTCCAGCACAGCTTGCTGCTGATAAGAATCACCGGCAAGTTGCATTTTTCCTTGTGAGTAAAACCATGACTTTTTTATTCTGTAATCTACATGAAGTCCTGTTTGTGGCAGCACCTTAAGAGTTGGAGCCCCAGTGTCCTAGCAGTAAATCTGATAGGGATTATGGTGGCAAGTTTCTTACTAGTTTAACATGCAGACATGTTATAACCATAGCAAAACATATTTGGGGTGGTCTTTAGAAGAAACCTGACAAGGGCCACACGAACCAAAAGAAAAAGAAAGTAATAAAATAAAATAAAATGGTAATATAACACTACACTACTAGCGCTAATGATTGTTGTAAAGGATGTTTGATTTTTAAGTTTTGATTGTGGCACATGGATGGCTAATATACAGACATGTTACTGTTAAGAATTAATTATTTATGTTCCACAAAAAAGAGTTAATTATTTGTATCATTGTATGTTTTGTATGCCTGCTGCCTTGTCAATTATTGTAAATTGATTATGAACTAGATAATATGCTTTCTAAATCTGGTAAGTGGAAATTTTCCTCTGAATTTGAAGTAGCAACTGGATGGTTCGGTTTAGTTTGATCTAGCACCTTTGTAATTCTTAAATGCTATCCGATATGTTACGGATATTCCATATGAACATTCAAATGATCAGTTAGTGGCTTGTGATGGCTATTGTCAATGGATACCTTCTATTTACCACTTAAGCTGGAAAAGAGTGATCATACTGACCTTGAGCTGAAATGACTTGTATTGCTTATATTTTCAGCAGGGAGATTCTAGCTGGCAATTTTATGTGTTCTTGGTGTTGGAACAAGCAAATGACTTGATTTTGTTGCTCTATTTCAGGACAATGCTAGAAGGGTATATGACAGAGGATGTGGTGCGAATACCAAATTTGGGAAATTTTCAAAATTAGGGCTTGCTCCACTTCTTTGGTGCACCATTATCGTCATGCTTATTACGTACATACACTCCGTTATATCAGGTAAATTAAGTAGCATCTTTTTGTTTTTCGCTCACTTGATCTTCCGTAATATGGTGTTGCCTATGTTTCCTTCTTTTTCAGGACAATATGCCATGAATATGACAGCACCATTTGGGATGTTCGCGTGGTCAGGAGTTTTTCTTGCAACTGCTGGGTTGGTCATGTTCTATAAATGTAGCAGGTATTTCTGAAAAATTTGTATTTGGGTGATAGTTATGAGAAGTTCAAACCTGACCTGAGGGCATTGATTGCCAGTTACTAATTACTTCTTGATAATATTTTGGGTCAATGAAATTTTTTTGTTGCTTATGTGTTCAAACTCTATTTTTGCATAACATGTGGAGTGTGGTAAATTAAATATTCCCCCTTTTTTAGTTGGCTGACTGTTTGATCAACTCTTGCATGTTCAGATAAACACCAGATTGTTTAAATCACTATATTCTTTTTTGATATAAATATCTGTTGATTTTTTCCATATAATTATCCTACTACTTTCATAGCACGTCAAACATCTAGATAATCGTTTAACACCATCATGACATTGACTTTTGCTTTATGCAGGAAAGATCCTGGCTACATCAACATAAATACAAGGGGCTCGCAAAATCAAAGGGATGATGTAAGTTTGAAATATCAGCAGCATTAATGTAGTTTCCTGCACATAGCTTTATCTTCTGATTGAACTTTGGTTCTTTCAGCTTGATGCATTTCCAGACTTCAAAAGTCAAAACATAATCCCAAATTTTGATGTCTGAATCATGGAGTATTTGTTCCTTCAGGAACCATTGTTGAAGATGGAATTAGAAAATCCTGCACTTCTTTCTGGCAACTGGTCACAACTTTGTATAACCTGCAAAGTAAGTAGAACTCAATTGAGGGATTCAATTGTCTCTTTCCTTGATTGATTGTTTCATGAATCCGATTTCCTGACTTCATTACAGATAGTGAGACCTGTTCGTTCAAAACATTGCTCTACATGTGATCGTTGTGTGGAGCAGTTTGACCATCACTGCCCCTGGGTATCTAATTGCATCGGAAAGGTAGTTCCTTTTGTGATTTTGTACTTGCATAGAATAGTTGTGATTTAATGTAGCTGCCTTCTCTGTTGGATTGAGTTAAGACAATCAAGCAGCAAATCCTGACAACTTGAATTCAACATATGGTCAACAATAAAACTTGAAAGTAAAAGTTGAGACAAAAGATTATGGTATTCACTCTCTAAGAAGATTGCTGAATTACTCCCTGTAACATTAGAAAAAGAATTATGGTCCCTGTTTTCTGTTTCACGTCTGTCCTTTCATTAAATCCATCGTTTCTTGAATTTGGATTTGTCCTTTGGTCTAATCTATTATGAACTGTAACTGCAGAAGAACAAATGGGAATTCTTCATGTTCCTCACTCTAGAAGTTTTTGCAATGATCATTACTGGTTCTGCTGCCATTATGAGTAATGTCTTGAGTCCTTTATCCTTACAATTTACATTGGAAGTTCTTGGTGCTTCATTGTTGTTTTTGTTGCAGGAATTGTAGGGGATCCAGATTCTCCATCATCTTTTGGTGATTGGATTCATTATTCTGCGTTTCAGCATCCTGGAGTGGTTTCGTTTCTTGCAATGGATTTTTTCCTTTTCTTTGGCGTTGCATTTCTAACAGTTGTTCAAGCGTCGCAGGTATGTCGAATTGTTTTTTTCTTTGCTTTACCAAGTAAAGTGGGTTATTTTTATGCAGTGCTTTTATATTCTTGTACAACCGTGGATATTGTTTGATCATTAACTGGAACATCAACTTTGATTAAACATCATGAACTTGGAAAAAGAAATTGTTGCTGCTTCCATTTGTGTTTACTGTTGAAATCTTCGAAGCCTTGTTGGATTGACATGCTATTTTCAGCTTGTTCATGATTCATAAGTGCATGGCTTCTGATAGTATATACTAACATTGGTACTGATTGTGGCTCTGAACTCTAAAATATCAAGAATAAAACTGCTCTTTTATTTTGGACTCGTTATGAAGGTCAAGAATCCATTTAGCTTTATATGAGGTTTCAGCGTAGGATGGTGCCTTTCATCCTATAGCTAACCTTTCCATCAATCCAGCATACATGAAAGGCATGCCTGACTCCACTGTTTTTACTGTGTTCATGCCTTGCTTCCATCTCATTTGCAGATAGCAAGGAACATTACAACAAACGAGATGGCAAATTCCATGAGATACGCCTATCTCAGAGGCCCAGGTGGCAGATTCAGAAACCCATATGATCATGGGATTCGCAGAAACTGTTCTGACTTCTTGTTAAATGGATACAATGAGGACATTGAACGGCTAGAACAGACATTGCACACTGATGAGGAAATGGGAATGATACAGATGACAAGTGCAGTCTCACAGAATGGTGACAACCCTTTACATCATGGTAATGGCACTGACCATAGTTGCACTGATTCACAAGCCAACTCAAAACCTCATAGCCAAGTGGGTCCGTCTCAGTGTTGTGACCACAGTAAGAGGAATGATAGGACGCCATTGGGCCTAGGATTGGGCCTTGGGCGAAACAGTGCATCCCGGCAGTACGTTCGGTCTCTTATCCCATTGTGATCCATAAGTTGGAAACTTGGAGATCATGTGCTTGTTTCACTGTAGATTGTACGTGTTCACTGCTCAGGCTCCATCTTTGGTTCACCTTCTCTTGCATTATTTACCATATAGCATTGGCTAGGTACTATTAACATTGTTGGGGCATTAGCTCGAGTACTCAGATATATCTAGTGCTGTAATTTTGCGGTGAATACAAAGGAGATGAAGGTAGCAACTTGCTTGCGAATATCAGCTGATCTGCAGTTTGGAAATATCAGCTGAGAGCTGCGGAAAAGATATCAGTTATGGTGGATGCAGCAGCACGAAATGTCTCCACAGTTGTTGTATACAGCAGGTTCCGTGGTTCCCCCATTGTTAAGCATGATACGAGTTTGGAAAATGTAACTGTAAATCGAGAAAATTGTAAATTGATTAGTAAGCTCACTGTAGCAGAGCTGTTTTCCTATTTCATTCATTCTCCAGTCATATTATTGTTATGGGCCACGGAATTTTGCTGTTTTCCGTTGTGGATACCCCAGTTGGTCTGGTTATGCAATGTACTGGTGGAGCACGGTTGTGGATGTTTTGGGGTTTAGGAGATTCTTCATTTCTTCTTGCTACGAAACGTGTTATGAAATGACAGTGTCATGACCGCATCTTTTCCTGTCTCTTTTTGGGTTGTTCTCTCTTGCCTACAGCAACTTGCCTGGTACAATGGTCGTCTTCATTATTGTTGCTATAACTTTTAAGCCATTGATATTCGCTGCATGGTATCAGCACACTTTTTTTTGTGAATTTCTGATCTAATCTAATGACATAATAAACAGTTAAAAGTAGAATTAATTAACACGAACTAAGAATTAAAAGAGTAGGCAAGAAGTATATGGCTTAGGCACGAATACCATTCAGATTCAGGATCAGAAATACGCTTGCTACTCTATCGTCCCGCCACGAACATAATTGACGGCAAACTAGCTCATAGCGCCATCCATCAGTTATTCTAAAGCAGCCACTAAGTAATCCCAGAAAGAATATACACTTATACAATATACACTCGTAGAAAGGAATAGCAAATTTGTAAGAGAAAATACCAGTATTAGCGATAAAAGAAAAAGGAAAGGGCAAAGATTCGGGCTGGGCCCAGCACACCCAGAGCCCAGCCCCCGGCGCAACAGCTCCCCCGCGCCCACAACCCGGCCCATCTCACACGGCCAACCCATTACACGCCCGACCAAACTGACCTACTCGCTAACCCCCGTCGTCCCCCGCCTCCCGCCGCCGCTCTGCCTTCGCCTTCCCAAACCCACGCTAAAACCCTCGCCGCCGGCGCGCGCGCCTCGTCTCCTGCGAAGCCAAACCCTAGAAAAGCAGCGGCGGCAGCATCAGCAGCGGACGGAGAGGGAGAGGGAGAGGGAGAGGGAGAGAGGATGGGTATCTTCGAGCCGTTCAGGGCGATCGGGTACATCACTGCGGGCGGCGTGCCCTTCTCCGTGCAGCGCCTCGGCAGCGAGACCTTCGTCACCGTCAGCGTCGGCAAGGCCTTCCACGTCTACAACGTAAGCCGCCACCCTACCAGCAGGCCCCCGTCCCTTCTGCGGTTGGGAAATTTTGGACCAGGACTCGTGCGTCGAGGTGCCGTGGTTTGGAGTAGCTTGTTTCGGGAGCTTGGAGGAGCCTATTGCTCTGCGCCTCTGCCCAATTCAGGATCACGAATAGTTGGAGCAAAGTGAATATACTAAATCACTAAATGTTTGGAGCTTTTGTGAAGTTCAGAGTTTAGTTACTGATTGCTCCTAGGGGGTAAATTTAGTCAACCGAGCTGCGTGATTGTTCATTTGAGCCTTACCCTGCATCTGTTCCTTGCATTTCATGCCTCATTTGCAACCGAATTTCACTCTAGGAGCTTGCCAGACTCGTCTAATTTTTGCTCTTGTTCTGCAGTGTGCTAAGCTGAATTTGGTTCTAGCTGGTAAGCCTATTCTTTCACGTCCATTCTTTTTTTTAGCGTTACTATGTTTCTTGTGGTTTATGAGTTTTTTATGCTATTAAAGGACCCCAACTTCCCAAGAAGATCCGTGCTCTAGCATCCCATAAGGATTATACCTTTGCTGCATATGGAAGTGATATTGCAGTTTTTAAGAGGACTGATCAGGTAAGGATATTGTTGTGCTACTTACCTGAATCTGTGTTATCTGTCCGCCATTAGTTATATTGCTCTCTGAGGCTGTGCAAATTGACAGTTCTTTACTGGAAGCCTTGTGCATCTTTTGTGTTTACAAAGTAGTCAAGATATACTAATATCATGGGCAGTTAGAATTTTTGGATGGTGCTTATGATATTTTCACTTACAAAATTACAAATGGAGATCCATGCATCACCATATATGTCCATCAACTGCTACTTGGACAAACCTTACTTATTTATGCTCCCTCACAATCACTTTCTATCAGGTGGTTACTTGGAGTAGACATGAAGAAAAGGTCAACATGCTATACCTGTTTGGAGAATATGTTCTTAGTGCAGATGTTAAAGGCAATATATTCATTTGGGCCTTCAAAGAAGCAGAACCAAACAGTGAGCCGGTTGGAAGCATATCATTGGGAGACAAGTTTACCCCAACCTGTATCATGCATCCTGATACTTATCTAAATAAGGTTCTTGGATATATATATGACATTTTGCTTCAGAAATAGTTTGCATTCCAAATCTCATGTGCACAATGTCTGTATTCTGTTAACAAGTCTGTTTCTACATCAGGTAATTGTTGGTAGCGAGGAAGGCCCCTTGCAGCTGTGGAATATCAGCACAAAGAAAAAACTGTATGATTTCAAGGGTTGGGAGTCACCAGTTCGCTGTTGTGTATCCTCACCTGCTTTAGATGTAGTTGCTGTTGGATGCTCTGATGGGACAGTTCATGTTCATAATATACGATATGATGAAGCATTGATGTCTTTCAACCATCAGATTCGTGGTGCTGTGACTGCACTGTCATTTCGAACAGGTGATTTGATAAATATTGTTGAGTAGAATCTTTATTACTGCATTTAATCAGACCAGACTTTTAGAAGAACTGCAAAAATCGTTTCTGGTTCATTGTTCCGTACTTGTTAGTTCAAGCCCTAAACTTCTATTCCTAAATATGAATCATTATTATTATTATTATTATACCGAATACTGGTTGACACGGATGCCACCCAATTCATTAATACCTTAGGTCCAGCTCAACTTGTATACATACTATCGTTGACTATGTGGTTTTTGCATTTTGTGATTGTTTGGAGATGTACTAAGCTTGAACAAGCTTATAACATTATGGAGCCCACATTTAAGTTATTATGGAAACACATCTGCATTTTCTGATAAATTGGCTAGGTACTTTGAGCATGTTTAGTTCACGTATAAGCGTGTCATGACTAAGCTTAGGCAAGTGTGCCATGCCAAAGATTTTTATGGTGAAGAATCTGCGGCCACAACTGTGGCAAACTTGGGCAAGAAACTGACCCCACGACATGTGGGATGCATGCTAAGAAGGTTTGGTGCGCCAAATTTGTGGCAGTGAACCAAACAATCAGCTAAGATACTGTGGCACGACAATACTGTGGTGTGGCAATTTTTGGCAAGAAACGAGGCATGCTCCAGCCATTAAGAATCTTATTTCTTGTTCTTTTGGTTTTGGGTGTCTTAGGTCTACCATTTCAGTAACATGAAAATTGCATTATTGCAATATTACCACTTTCATGTCTCAAGCTAAGTGTTCTTTCCTAAATTTGTCTTTCCTCAGATGGGCAACCGCTTCTTGCCTCTGGAGGTTCTTCTGGCGTTATTAGCATATGGAATCTTGAGAAGAAACGGCTGCATTCCGTGATTAGGGAGGCCCATGATGGCTCTATAGTTTCACTTCATTTCTTTGCCAATGAACCTATTCTGATGAGCTCAGCTGCTGATAATTCAATTAAAGTGAGTAACTATTTCTGCTTTCAACCAGCTTTCTCTGCACCTTATTGATGATGCTAATCCAGTTTAATGTAAACTTTTGTATACTTTATCTTCCCAATGCTTCAGTACACTGAAATAATACAGGCCATTATGCCTCAAACCTAGTTGTATTTTTCCTGCGTGTTTGCAATATTTCAATGTTGGCCTGCCTCATCTATTTTGTTAGAGTGGGGGCAGCAAGTATCTTCCTTCTAGCAACTAGGATCTAGCTTGATAGCTGCTAATAAGTGCTGTGAACAAAATAGCCAAGAAACAAACTTACAATTTCCTTCACAATCACCTAGATATCTAGAATTCTCTTAACTACCAATTTAGTTAGCTACTAAATTGCTAATTTCCTCATTTAACTTTCAAGTCCTGATCTACTATGCACCAGATGTGGATATTCGATAATAATGACGGAGATGCTCGTCTGTTACGGTTTCGAAGTGGTCACAGTGCTCCACCTAGATGCATAAGGTGAAAATTGCTCTCCAATTTGTGCCTCATCTTTTGCTTCCAATCAGTTTTGCTTTGCTGAGTCAACCTATTTTTATTTTTAGATTCTATGGCAATGGAAAATGCATCTTATCTGCTGGTCAAGATCGTGCCTTTCGTCTTTTCTCAGTTGTCCAGGTAACTAATTGCATCTTACATTTGCTGTACTATTTTATAAGAACATATCAAATGCGATTTCTAATCTAGCAGGAGTAAAATTTTCCTTTGGTTTCATATTCTAGACACCATTTTTATGGTTTAATTCAATGTACCACTTGATAAAAATCATATAAAATTCCTGCCATGCTAAGTCAGGTGCCTTATTATTGTTGCAGTAGATTGACACGCTTCTGATTAGTGTTTTGATTGGTCCACTCTGAGTTTCATGTTTGCTTATCTTTGGGCATTCGTCATCAGATAAAATTTGTTAAAGTGAATTGCCCACCTATTCCTATTAGCTTAAGCTTTTGGGTTGAATTGGTTGGTGCATGCAACTCAATATGGTATCAGGACCAGAGGTCTTGAGTTCGAATCCTAGCAGGCACAATTAAATAAAATAATTGCAGCCGACTCCTATTTCCACGTTTGAGGCCTGGCGGAGCCTGCACGTGAGGGGGAGTGTTGAAGTATAAGTGAATTGCCCACCTATTCCCATCAGCTTAAGCTTTTGGGTTGAATTGGTTGGTGCATGCAACTCAATAAAAATCAAGTTAATTAAAAAAATATAATTTGTTGAATTGGCAATAATTTAACACAATCTACATAGTTGAACAAGATAGTACGGAGCGAAAGTTGCATTTTCTCTGCATGTTGTTTTCTGGTGTGTTCTGTTGAGTGAAAATGAAAATTCTAGTCACTAGATGGTTATACAGATTCCTGCATGTTTTTCTTCTTACATTGCATTGCTACTTGGCCTAGACAGAAAATAATGTTCTTGTTGTTTAATCCTCTCTTAACAGGATCAACAAAGTAGAGAACTTTCTCAGCGGCATGTCACAAAAAGAGCAAAGAGGCTTAGAGTAAAGGTGCAAATCTGGTTTTTCTTCATTTATTGCATTCAAATTCTTTTATCTTGACTTAATTTATTCAGGGTGTTTAAAAGTTCCCTGTTTCTGCAGGAGGAAGAGATCAAGCTAAAACCAGTTATTACATTTGACTGTGGTACTGTTTTGGTTTCTTGCAGCATTTCTGAATGTATTTGGTAATCTTGTATAGAATTCTGTGTTTTTGCTTAGGAGTTCTTTTGCTGTATTTGGGCATACAAAATCAAGAGAAAGAGCAATGATTGTTTTGATGTTAAGACATAAATACCAGCAGCCCAGTTTACCCTGCTATTGCTAGTATTGATCATAGACTTATATTTCATCAAAAAACTGTATTTCTGGACCTTCATCACATTATATGATATTTTTTGCATCTATTACCAAATTTGGATATTTAAGAAAAGGACAGGAGGAGAGCAGTAGCTGAACTACTAGTCAAGTGGAGAAACTGTAAAAGTAGGAAGCGCCTTATGCTACCTGTTTCGTAGGACAAACCTCATCATCTCATAGTGTAGTCACTTATAGGCCCATTGGAATGTTATGATCGTACTGCTAAAGTCTTATGACTTGGCTAAGAAATTATGACCTCTGATGGTTTCCAGTTGGGGCCTTTCAATATCGGCTATCATGTTGTTTATATTGTATCAAAGCATGGCAAGGGGCATACATGTTGGTTAAGGCTTTCATGACACTGTAAATGCTATCCTGAAAAACTTTTTACATGGCAATATTGAATCTGGTAATATGCTTATTTGTTATGCAACAAAACTTGCTAAATGTGGCGATTATATACCACACATGCTACAACCAATGGCACCACCACACACAGCTATCACCTAAATGGATTAGTAGAATTTTTGTGTGAGATATTAGCGTACATCTTGGACCTGTTCACAAATTGCCATGTCTTTGTTTATATATTTTTGTATAATCGGCCTTCTGTTTATATATATTTCTATACAAATTTAAACTGAGGAATCTCTTTTCAGCTGAGATACGTGCGCGTGATTGGTGTAATGTTGTTACGTGCCACATGGATACTCCACAGGCATATGTATGGCGTCTTCAGAATTTTGTTATTGGTGAGCATATTCTAACACCATCATCAGGCACTGAGACACCAATCAAGGTAATGCTTGTTTTTGTAGTTTGCATCTATGAAACTTTAATTGTAGAATAGACAGTGTGACTTCTAAGACTCAAGATCAACTACTAAAAGTATTTCCCTATTTGTTTCTGTAATGTTCATTTTACTTTTGTGGCAGGCCTGTGTGATAAGTGCATGTGGTAACTTTACTATCTTGGGCACTGAAGGTGGTTGGATCGAAAAATTTAACCTTCAATCAGGGATTAGTCGTGGTGGTTACATCGACACTTCATTGGCAAGGCAATGTGCACATGAAGGAGAAGTTGTTGGGTTAGCTTGCGATGCTACAAATGGCTCTCTGATTAGTGCTGGATACCATGGTGATATTAAGGTATTGCCTTCTCTGTTTTACTGTAGCGTGTATATAAGCAGCATCTGCTTTAAGGAGTACTTTGTGCTTCGTCCTTCCGTGTCCTATGTGCTGAATGAAATTTTTCCTTAACTGCTTTTAGTCTCATTCAATAAAAGTATTCCTTATAGTCCTACAATCAAGGATAATTGTGTATGCTTCAACTGTTTTCATCAATTTGCTTATTTTTGAACTTCTCTTAACAAGTCTGAGTGAAATTTCCACCATGATTGCTTTAACAACTATAGAATCATCTATCTTGCAGGTGTGGGATTTTAAAACATGCAAGCTAAAATCCAGATTGGATGTTGGTAAATCTGTCACTAAAATTGCATACCACCGGGCAAATGGTATATTATATCTGTTCAGCATATTTGGTTATTCCCATGTAGAGTTTTTCCAGATAAATAATAATTATTTGCTATTTATGGCAGGTATTCTTGCAACCGTAGTAGATGATATGGTACTAATATTGTTTGACACGGTGGCCATGAAAATGGTTCGTAGATTTGAAGGACATACAGACCGTATCACTGATTTGTGCTTCAGTGAAGATGGAAAATGGCTCATCTCATCTAGTATGGATGGGACTCTTAGGATATGGGACATCAGTTTAGCGAGACAGATAGATGCGATGCATGTTGATGTATCTATAACGTCTCTGTCTATGTCTCCTAACATGGATGTGTTGGCTACCACTCATGTTGATCAAAATGGCGTCTACCTCTGGTAGGATTTTGTTGCATCTCCTTTTGCTCACCTGTTATGTATAATCTCAGTTTATTTTTATCTATATAGCTTGGAAAAAGATAACATAATCCAGCTGGTGCAATCTGGTTTAGGCTACTAGATATTAGTACTATCAGTTTGTCCCATTTCAACATATGCACCGATCTTAAATTCTGCATTCTTCCATATTTTGTCCTCATATATTCTTAATACTTTTATTATATATTGACAGGGTTAATCAATTTTTGTTCTCGACCTCAACAAATATTGAAAATTATGCAAGTGGGAAACACGTCCGGAATGTATGTTTGCCAGCTGTTTCATCAGTGGAAAGATCTGAGGAAGAGCAAGCTCATGATTCGGGAGACTCAAATCAGTCTAATATTAAACCTTTTGTCATAATGGATCATCAAATACCAAATCTGATCACCCTTTCCTTGCTTCCAAGGAGTCAATGGCAAAGTTTGACAAATCTTGATATTATAAAGGTAACAGATTGTTCCATTCTATGCATCAAGTTTCAACATTACTGACAAATTATGTGGCCTGGCCTGAATTACTGCTTTACTTTTTAGTAAGGCTATTTTGTATTGTAAAACTAGATTAAAGGTCTCCTTATTGATCTTTTGTCTTTAGGTTCGGAACAAACCAATTGAGCCGCCAAAGAAACCTGAGAAGGCACCTTTCTTCTTACCGTCTGTTCCATCCCTTTCTGGGGAGATATTGTTTGAGCCTCCTGCCAGCAGTAAAGAAACAGACAGCAGTACCACTGAGAACACAAAGCATAAGAAGATGGCGGAACTCTCCTCTCAATTGGGTCTTCTTTTACAATCTTGTGGAGAAACAAAGAACTGTGAGTATTTATGTGTATTCTTGCTCAAGTAAATTTACCTCCTTAATTCAACTTGGGTGTTTTAGCTAATAAATGAGACTTTGAGATGTTGCTGTCATACAGTCTTATTGTTGTTCAAAATACTTTGCTGGTGTTTCTTTTCTATCTATAATACCATCATATACAACCAGAAAAAAGGCCAAATATTCTACAGTGATACATCCTGTGTTGCTTCTGGTGATGTGGTGGATTGTTGTAAGATCTGACCTTGAATCTGGTTTGCAGATTCGGCTTTTACTGACTACATGAAAGGCCTGTCACCGTCATCTTTAGACATGGAACTACGACTACTACAGATAATAGATGATGAAGAGTCAGAAGATCTGGAGCAGAGACCTGAGCTTCAGTCCATTTCATCGCTGTTGGATTATTTCATTCATGAGCTTTCCTGCAGGAATAACTTTGAGTTTATCCAGGCTATTCTGAAATTATTTTTGAAGGTATGTGACGTTTATTCTTCAGGCTGTTTGTCTAAAAGTATTTTCAGAGGCATGTGCATATCTTAACCCATCAAGTTTGTGCTTAGAAATATATATATTTCTTGGAAGCAGATACATGGTGAAACAATACGGCGGCACTCAACTCTTCAGAGCAAAGTAAAGAAGCTCCTTGAGGTCCAGAGCTTAGTTTGGCAGAAGATCGACAAGATGTTTCAGGGTGCACGATGCATGGTTACATTCCTCAGCAACTCACAGTTTTAGTAGCAGGTGGTTGCTCACCATTCACTTTGTCAAATGGGTTAGCTTCATTAACTGGATGGTTAAATTTTGACCTGCCCTTTTCTTACAAGAAATTATTATGTTGTATTACTTAGTTTGGAGCAAGAATATTTCTAGAGCATAACTCAGCTTGGAGTTAGAATATTTTCGGATCTTTAACTCAGCAAGATCGTAGTCATCTAGTTTCTTTTTATTTTTGAATAGCTTCTAGTTTATTTATATACAGTTGTGAAAAGCCTGCTTCTTCATGCAGTTGTCTTCAATAGATAACCTTCTATTCTCTTGCACCCAAATAGGTCCAATCTCTCCATACCAAGGCATACCTTAGCCATTGCAAGGAATCTTGGCCTCGGTTGCGAACTGGCAGAGTGATGATATGGATTGAGTCTTTAGATGAAAGGAAAAGGAATCTCCTAAAATTGTCTCAAGGGTGGCAATCCAAATTGTCCGCATGAGATCCTGGAGCATATAAACTGAGCAGTGTTCGTGGCTGTTGTACCATTCTCCTTACCCACTGTCACAGTGAAGCTGCAAGGAGTCCACTTGATAACGAAACCGTTAGCTACCAAAACTGCTCCAGATCATGGTGTAACAATTTTGTAGTTTTATAGTTGTTTCCTGTGCTCTTGTAGCAAGTTGGTGTATCAACACTGTTTTACAAGAAATCTGAAGGGTTACTGCCGTTGCTATTCGAGCATAATTCCCATCCGTGGGAGTTTCTTTTGCATTCTAGCTATCACAAGTAGTGTTCATATTGTCTTGCATATCAGTTGAAAACATCCGAAGGGTAGCAAAATTTGCAAATATAATGGAGGCCCTATGTAGAAGCTTTTAGGAATCTTTAAAAAAACTCAGCTATATGAGATGTTATTTTGTATATCAATGTAATATTTCAAGAGCGAACTCAGATCCCGTTTGTGAGAGAACCAAAAAGAGAGATCCAGGTGCAAGTGTAGCTTTGTTGAACCTTAAGTTTTTAGTGTTTTGAGAACTGCGTATATATACAGGCATTCAATGAGAATATACTGCCCTGAAAAATGCTGAACATCAGAGCATCAGGCTGATAGGAAAATCTGCAACCAAAAATGTCTAAATAAGAATCAACCTCCACAGTTCGTACATAAAACTGCAAATGTTGAAAATTTCATGAATGGCAGAAAACATCTTGTGTCATTGTGGATGAGTTCTCATATGAAAATTCTGTAGGAATCGTATGTTTCAAAAAGTCCAAACATTCATCTCGTAGAGACGCTCAAGCTACAAGTGAACTGGCTTCTTGTGTTCTTTATCAAAAAATAACTCCAGGACCCTCGTAAATTGTTGCATAAAAAAATCTGGTTAAAGTACAAAAAATAATTCTCTCAAGAACTGTTCCATGATGCACCACGGAGGTAAACAGAATGTATCTGAGATCCTGTGGTTCTCTCGAATTGCATCATAGCTGACTACTGTATAATGACCATGCTTACACAATCTCTGTCTCAGTTGTAAAACACCATGTCATGGTGTACAGCTTCGTCTAACCTAGCTACAAATTTGTTCATCTTCGATAGATCACTCAAGAGTTACTCTTCAGGGTGTATACATTTCCGACAACTCCGATGACACTAACAGCAATAGACAGCCCCAGCAACCCAAGTGACAGGAGCCTCTCTCCATGCCCCAAGCGGCTCCCTTCCTTGTCCAGCCTTAATGCAACCAGGGCCGGGAACATGAACCCCAATGCCAGCCCCGTTGTCGCACCGGTGAACTTGAAGGCCATCCAGATGTTGGGTATCATCGTTGAGCCAAGGTAGATGAGCGCCAGTAGAACAACTGTCAATGTGAGTGTCTTCTTCCTGCTAGGGGTAGCCAACTCCCCAAATATCAGCGAGTCCACAGTCTGTCTTAGTGAGAAGTGGACAACAGGGAACACAAGGATCAGGTGGATGACATAACCAATCCTGACAATGTAGTTGAGGACTGAGCTGAATCTGATCCCGAGATCCTTGTCGAAGTTGGTTAGAACGTCTGACTCAGTATCGTTGCCGAACAAGAGGTAGCCAGAGAGAGCAGTCAGGGCATAAACCACAACACATAGCACTGTGCTGATCCTCCCAACCTTGTACATGTTCTGGGGTGTCTTCTCCTTGAGCTCATTATAGATTGGCTGGACATTGAAATGGCAGATGTAGGCATTCGTCATGATCGGTATCACGACAAGCAAGTCTAGCATCGCCGCTCTTGAGCTGAAATCTGGCCCCATCCTTGGCATGCTGATCTTGCCCTCAGCAAACTTGATCAAGGCAATGATGCAGGAGACAACCACAAACACGACAGCAAGGGCAACCGATGCGGCAGATGACACGCTCAGAGAGTCAATCTTCTCAAGTGCACACAATGGCGCAAGGAAGATCACAAGAACCACCAAGATCAGCAGCTTCCGGTTATCCCACTCGCCATGGCCAATCAACTGATCCATGACGCCAATGTGCTTCAGCGACCCGGACATCACATCTCCGATGATGATCAGGTACACCACTAGGACTCCAGCATTGTTGATGATGACACACATCTGTGCCACAATGCTTGCCGGCCGGCCCAGTGCCCTGTGCACTACCTCGCCGTATGAAAGCGCTCGGCAGTATGCCGAGAACCTCACTAGCAGCTCGATGGTGATCTCGGAGAGGACCCCCATGACCAGGATCGAGACAAGCCCGACGGCGACGCCAAGCACCTTCATGGTGGCGGGGAGCGCCATAATGCCGGCCCCGATGATGGAGGTCGCGAGGTTGAACACCGCGGCAGGCACGCTGGACCCCTCCGGCGGCCCAGCGGGGCCGTCGCCGATGAGCGGGAGCTCGTCGTGCTCCCCGCCGCCGCCGCCGACGCCGCCGCCGCCGTTCTCGAGCTCGCCCAAGAATGAATCTTGCTTGGAAATCTTGGCGTGGCCGTTGAGGACGACGCCATTGGTGGCGGCGCTGGATTTGGCCCCGTTGGATTGGAGCTCGATGGAAGGGGAGGTCAATGGGAGCGCCGAGTAATTCGTGTTCATCTCGCCTCTTGGCGCATCAAAGATGGATCAGAAAGCCACGAACAATATGAAAAATTCTTGGCAAGAGAGAATACAAAGGGAGGAACAAGATCCCAATGTCTAATTCGGACACGAATGGAAGGGAACACGCACCCAATCTACAGCTCCAAGAGCAAAATTGCTGCAGAAAGGGGAGGGGAAATCTGGGTACCTATCTATTGTCAGGGGGGTTGAGTTGAGATCTCAGAAGATATGCCGGGCAATGGCGATTCTTGCGGCGCAAAGCACCTTGCTTTTCTTCTAACCCTTCTCTTTGCAAGATTTGGAAGCCAAAATTAATCCTCTCTGTGGAGAAGAGATTGGAGGATACAACCGCGGAAGAAGATAACCGCGGGGATGAATGGGTTGGGAGCAGCAAGGGGGATTGGATTGAGAGGGAGGCTGGGGCGTTGAACTGTGGAGAGTGAGATCTGAGCTTTATCTCTCTTGTTTATTTGTAAATTCTTTTTGTTTATTTTCCACTCCCCCTGTTCTTGCTTCTCCCCGATGAAAGTATCTCGCAAACTAGAGAGCACAGTCAATTTACGTTAATTCCGAGTACGGATGGCTACACCCACCATGTGACTCCCGTGTCGCCTCGCATATAATCAATGACGTGTGGACCCAGGATTACGTGGGGCCACGTGACAGAGGGGGGTAGGCTGGCGATCCGTGAGCGTTGCCTGGCTCGACCTGTGACGCGTCCGTCCACATGGGAGATGGGGGACGCGCGGATACAGCTCTTCGATCTGATTGGCCGGCAATCTGGAGTCGGAGCGGGACCCGCTTGCTGGCTACTGGTGCTACCTACCATCTGGCCCACCTGTCTGTGAGCAGAAATATCATTCCTGTCTGGTAGAACAGATCATCTAACTCGGGGTCTTCCATCATGTGGTGGCACGGACTGAAATTTTAGATGTTGTTCAAAGCAAACTTTTATTTGGAGATGAAGCAAAGCAAAGAGTCCTTCATTTTTATTTTTTAATGTGACTATGGATCCTTTCTTCAAAAGGAAATGCCACTTCAGCCTTTCCTATTGGCTATTGCCAGTTGATGAATTTTGTCGGTCTCCTATTATATTTCCAAACCATTTTAGTTTTTTTCCTTGAATTTTTACACTCTTATTAAGTCCTGTTAGTTAACACAAAAAGGGAGTATTCAAAGTCTTTCGGTTCACAGGCCACCATCATTTCACACAGGCAAGTTGATTCGTTGAAGATGTCTTCAGTTGACCAAGTACAGCTCGAAGTTTCTTCGCGGCAGCATAAAAATATCAAGGAGATCGTGTTGTTTGACCTAGCAGAATGACTGGGTGTCCACCCTCCGCAAATTGCATGCGAATTCTCCTTAGCATGCGGGCGATCAATTTCAACTGATGATATCCTAAGTTGTGATATGAAAATCTGGAAGAAAACTTTTATACTTTCGTTATATATTCTTTAAATTTAATTAGATGGAAAAAATGTATTTTAGGAAACATTGAACACATGCTTCTGAGGCATTTGTATGACACTGTAAAGCCGACAAAAAGAAAATTACCAAGGCATCCTAATACTAAATAAGTTGGCCCTCTGAGTTGCCTTGATCTGCACTAGAAGATCAGGTGCCTTTGTTTTCTAAGCACTGAAGCACATGCTTCGTGGGATTTGCAAGTGCATCACTGTAAAACTGCCCACGAATATGATCAAGCCATCCTTACAATTAGACAATTCTCTCTGGGCACTAAAAGGATCCCAACTTTCAGCTGAGTGTTCTTCGCGCTAGCAAATGTTAGTGTCTCAAAATTGTTTCTTTACTAATACAGAGAAACTCTCTTCCTTCTTAATCATCCCCTATAATTAGCTTTGTAGACTAGTAATCTCAGCCTGCTTTACAAGGAGCACCATGTGCCACTGCAGGGTTTCATGGGACAGTAAAGACATAGTGTTCTCAGTTGCCACTGCGCCTCCAAAATAAGTGTTTCTTCTACATCAGACATACATTATTGGAGGGAAATCAAGTGGCATAAGCTATGAAACCATGTACTTCATCCTGACCAGGAATGATGGAGATCTGCGCTTCTTTTGGGAGCGAGTCATCATCCACAGTGACAGTCGATTCTGTTTCAGCAGCCAACTCGTTGCAGTGGATGGAGAGGGTGCGTTTTTCTTGATGGAACAGCCTGTAAGCAGAACAAGATAATGAACTCAATGCAAAGATAGAGATTGCTATACTAGGAGGAGAATGTTAGCACTGACGGGTTTTTGCAAAGCATCGGGCTTTGAATTGTTACAACATATTTGCAGGAAGAGATCTCCTTGATCGAACTGATCAGGACAGTGGGTTCCGAGCAGACAAATCTAACCTGTAGCAAGAAGGCAGGGTGTGAACAGTCAAACGTACTGAAATGGATATTTTGATACTGTAGTAAAAATTGCTTTACTTAGAAGCAAAAATTATAATAGATTCATAGCGTTAATTTTTTTCCTCACCTCAGTCTCCCGGGGTATGTCTGTGAGATCACATACAGTCCCATTCGTGTACAAATGGACATGATATCTGCAAGAAAACAGGGACAGCAGAAATTCATTCAAGTGAGCTTTGAACCCAGATATAATATGCTGCTCCTCTCTACACTTTCAAGAGATTTCAGTACAACACCTCCTAGAAATATCTTTCACATGATGGTCATCGTCAGCGAATTCAGAGGTGCTATTTTCATGGTAAGCAGTAGTTGCATCATCATCATATTCACCTAGAACATATTCTTGAATAACCTTCAACAAAAGAAACGAAATTAGCATGGCATTTATAGAGGTCTAGCAACTTTAGACTACATATATGACAACGTCAAAGTATAAAATATAGTACAACACTGAAGTTTGTTGACACCGTTTTTTGGCACGAGTCTAGCCTATGATGAGGCGAAGGAGGTGGCCGATGGAAGACCGGCCGTGTTGAAACAAAGTTGGCCTATTGGCCAAAGTGGCGTCTCAGCCGATGGAGCGGAATTGGTGCTGATTGATTACGTCAACAAAAAACGTTGTGTCTGAGTCTTGTGCGAGTCGTTTTATTTAGAAAGTTTGTTTTCTTTTTAGCCAAGTCATATGGTGTCGTGATCGACTAAGATTTGTTAGCTTAGACTATAAATATTGGCCTACGGGCTTGTAATCAGAATAATCCTCAATCAAATACAACAACATTTACTCCTTTTTTCGGCGACTTCGCCAAACCCTAGCTTCATAGCTTTTTTCGTTTTCTTCAACGAGCTCTTCTGGTTGGCAGGGCTGCATCGCTTCGATCTCCAGCTTGCTAGTAAGTTCCGTGTTTTACCGAATGAATTAGGTCTTTGATTGACAGCACATCGCTTCTTTCTCGATCTATTTGTTCACCAAGTTATCGATACTAGCCTCTCTTTGCAAGATTAATTCGTTTAGTCTTGTTTAGTTTAGCTTTTATCACAGTTATCTAGCTTAGATTTGAGTTATCTATCGGCTTTTACTGCAGTTTCGTTGTTTCGATTTATCGTATAAAGCATAGCCGATTAGATTTAGATCTAGGTGTTGTTTACCAGGCATTGTTAAGTAAAATTAATACTGCCTTTACGATCGAATCGGCTAACTCTAGCCGATTACTTATTAATTCATATCGGACCCTTGGCCGATATACTCTGCGGACAATTCGGAATACCAGCCGATACGTTCTAGTATTTAACATTGTCTTATCCCTTGTCAATTGCAGGTCAAATTGACTGGCACGCCTAGCACCTCCGCGAAGCTATTTTGGAGCCTGCGCCGGAGGAAAGCAAATCTCCCAGGTCCTCGTGTGGGGTCACGCAGGAAGCCGATCGTCGGGTTTTTTTGCGTCAACAAAGTTATATTTACCATTGTTCATGGAAACGGACAAGTATTTAATTTTCTGCAGTTTAACTCGGTTCAGAATTTGTTTTTCTAGTTAAAAACTAGCAAACCTTGGACTGCAACTTCCCAAGGTTTGTTTGAGATGGTGGAAATAAAGACTATCAAATGTACTGAAATTACAAGCCTGAGCCAAAAGAGACTGAAGGGAGAGAAACTCTTACCTTATCACCTTCCACATGAACCTGTCGGATTTTCCCATGATAACAGAACTCATAAGACCACCAACCTTCATGCTGCGTCAAAATGGCATAATAATCAGAATTTTCCCACCCAGGCACACATGACCAATAACTCATTATGTGTGCTGGTGCATAAAGAAACAGCTGTATGCTCACCCTGTAGAAACACTGATCCTTTAGAGGCTCAAGCAGCTCATCTGGCTCCTTTGGCTTAATTCTCCTGTCACTTTCTATTATAACATTAGTTGCATTTTGTGGGAGAATTGACTTCATGGTTTTAGTTTCTTCAACTGGTAGAAAGCATGTATAATGTTTCCCCTCATGGCTAGCCATTGGTACTGATTCCTGGCCATTCTCCTGTTGAATAGACCAAAAATGTTAGGATAAAAGGGTAAGGTTTGAATTATGCCAAGCAGCAATTTTTAGACCAAAAATGTAATACATCTACTCAAATATGATTTTTTTTGACAAAAAGGGTATGAAAATTATATGATTTGGCATTGCCTGAATTTTATCAACTTGTCTTTTACACACAATGACCAATTGTAGTAAAGTCAAGAATGAATTATTCACATATACATGTTCAAGAATTACTGGTAAATTTTAATGTAGTCTCAATTACAGTTCACTAGAACCTAACATCCATACGTCCACACATAATCAACTATGAAACTGAAGTTAGAACAAAAGAAAGCTCTTGCTTTGCTACAAACAAGGATTCAGACAGAAAATCCATTATAAATCTTACCGGTTGGTAGGGCGAATCAACTGGATGGAACTCGACCCGGTACCTCGGCTCACGCGAACTCCGCCCAAATGGAACACCTGACGATCAGCAGAGAGTTCAGACCAAATCAGTACTCAAGGAAAGCGAACCGAAGCACAAGTATCACTATAAAACCACCAGGCAATCCATTAGCATATCCAGACGGCACAGACTCAAAACGACGAGTCTTTTCGACTACAGGGTTCTAGATCTGGCAAGAAGGTTGTAGCAATGGGCACAAGGCAGCTCGCCGCAATCGACCTACAGCCGGATCGCTTGTTGACCCCAGAGTCAAAATTCGTGATAGAAACATAGCAAACGCATCGACGAAGCGGTGGATTTAATGAGGCGCCGCTGAGATTTAGCGCGGCCCGCAGCGCTCACCTGAGGCGGTGAAGATCTGGTCGGAGGCGACCGCGCCGGCGACCAGGAGGAGGAGCAGCGCGGACAGCCGGCCGGCGAAGCCCATCGGAGACGGCAGGTGGGTCCTAGCTACGCACTACGAGACCCCCTCCGTCGTCAGCGCCAGAGAGTCTTCACGTCGCAGTCGAGCGCCGGCTGGCTGCGCGTGCGAGCTTTACGCCTTCAGACTACTGGTTACGCTTTCCAACTTCGTTTACAGAATTCCATGTACTCCTAGGAAAAACGCTTCCGTACCGGTTGGCGGATTCCTAGGATCATCCGCCTTCGCGCGCGGTTGCAACCTACCGGGCAAGTCGATGAGCGAGCACGAGCTGTGTCCCGACCCTTCTTCACCCCATCTCCTCAACCAACCCAAGCTAATTCTGCCATGCCTGCATCGGGTGCCTCCTGGGCGCTGCTGCTGCTACCGCGACTCGGGTGTCCGCTCTCCCCCCGGCCGAGCCTCAGTACCCAACCGCGTTCCTTCCTGCGCGGCTACGCGTGGTGGCGCGTACTACCGACCGTGAGTCGCCAGACATCCCGATTCATCGAACCAACGCCCGTGGAACAAATTCAGCGTACCAATTAGCGATTATCGTTTGCTGCTTCGGATGCATGTTCCCGTCCAGGATTATAAGTTTATAACCCGATCGTCCAGCGCCTAGAATCGGCGTTGAGCTAGAGCTTGGATGCACAACACGATGGCGACTGATCTTTTGATTATGTTGCCGCGGTCGTCACCGCGGCGCCAGTCAAAGGCGGCGACGGGACAAGGCGAAGGTTCGGGAGATGGCGGCGGCGGTCTAGAAGGGCAGCACCGTCAAGAAGCCAACACCGCGGCAGCTGCAGCGCCTCCCGCCAATCGGCGGTGGCGCCAAGGCGGACTGCAGGAATAAAAACGGCGCTGCCACCGCCACAGCGTGTGCAAAACCCCGCGGCGAAGGCATGGATGCGGCGGGCGCTGGCGAAGCAGGTCGCCACGCGCATGCTGAAACGGAGCCTGGAGCCGCCGGCGGCGGCAGATTAGGGGAGCGATGCCTAGAAGGTCCTGGCGTGCTGCTGCGTGAGGCTCCCATCGGGCATGCGCTGCGCGCTGCACCAGACCGCTGCGCCAGGACGGGGTTGGATGCTACGCATGTAGCAGCGCCGCGGTTGTGGCGGCGAGGAGTGCGAGGCCGTGGCGCCCCCCAGGTCACACGGGTGGCCGTTCAGCGAGTACGTGCAGTGGCATAGGCATGTGTGGATGCTGAGCCGGTTCTACCTGGAGCACCTCGAGGAGCACCAGTCGAGCTGTGTATAGATTCGTAGATAGGGAGACGATCAAGTGCACGTTAAAATGGACATGCATTTAATTTAGAGAAAATTCCTTGATAGCCCTAGAAATAATGGCAGTTCCCTCCTCCATGGTCCTGGAAATTTGGAACTACCCTATTTGACACTCTTTTTAACTTTAGTTTCTTATTTGGCGCTTCCTTCAACTCTTATCTCACGAGAATATTAACTTGTGGTTTTCATCCCTCTTTTCTTTGCTAAAACAACCTTCAAATCACCTCTAAAAATCATAAAACTTTTTACAACTATACAACAAATAGAAATGAACCCATTTCGTAAAAAAATCACATGTGTAACATTTAGGATCTTAAAATTAAAATTTACCAAATTAGGCTACTTTTTAAGAGTATCTGGTTTTTTAGACACAAAAATAGTGTACAAAAATTGAGTAAAAATAACTAATATTTCTAAGACGGGATATATTAATTTATAAAATTATTTTATAATATATGTTACTTTGAGAATTTTAAAATTATCTTAAAAATTTGTTTTTTGAAAGAAAGTTTAAATTTGTTTTTGTTAAAGAACTTCTAAATTCTCTATGTAAGTTATGATACTAAATAATTTTATAAAATAATTCATCTCCTCTTAAAAATATTAGCCATTTTTTTCAATTTTTGAATAGTAGTTTTATACCTAAAAAATTAGATAGTCTTAAAAAGTAGCCTAATTGGTGAATTTTAATTTTAAGATAGTAAACGCTATATATGTGGTTTTTTTTCCAGAATGGGTTCATCTTCATTAGTTGTATGACTGTAAAAAGTCTTATAAATTTTGGAGGTGATTTGGAGGTCGTTTTAGTGAGGAAAAGAGGGATGAAAAATCGCAAGTTACTGTTCATACGAGATAACTGACAAAGTTGATGGAAGAGCCAAATAAGGAATCAAAGTTAAAAGGAGGGCCAGATAGGGGAGTTTCAAATTTTCAGGGCCATAGGGGGACTGTTATAATTTCTAGGATTATAGAAGGAATTTTCTCTTTAGTTTGTGCACACGCGCACGAACAATGTACGTTCTTATTTGTGTTCAGTTGAGCAAATTCATGAAATTTGGTTGCTTTTTGTTTTGAGTTGGAGTTAAGCCGTACTTTCAATATCGCGAAATACATGAGTAAATTGCATTATAGGCTAGTAAACTTGCTTAAATCATCCGACTTACCTTTTGTGGTCAACGTGTTTGTGTTTTCAATTTCATCATTGTTTGATTCTTTTTTACAAATTTACAGAAATAGAACTTTTAGTAAAAATGATGTGGATGCAAGGTAAGGATCAATGTGAAATCCTCGGTTCGCGTTGGACTGCCATGGCCTTGGGATCGACGACAATGACAAGCGCACCGGACGTCATCGAGGAGTTCTAATTTGATTGTAAAATCTGATCTCGAGATCCAGCATGGGAAATTGTAAATTTTGATTTGCAGATGTGCGTGCAGGTGTAAAAGTTCACTTATTTGTCAAAAAACTGTGGGTGTGTTTTTAGTTCATAGTATCTTACTCAATTTGACACCATCCTAGTTCTTAAGAGTTAGTGATATTCATAGTTAATGATTCAAATATATTTTCAAGCCTAAACAGTTGAATCAAAATTCATTTGTAAATTATCTATTCACCGGAGGCAAAAAAGGACGACACAAATTTAAAGCATCGAACATTGTCATATTGCATATGAATGCTGACATTAGCAGCATAATATGCTATAATTACTACTCACTCCGTTTCAAGTTTAGGTTGTTTTGGCAAATTTAGATATATAATTTTTGCTACGTATTTAGATGTAACGTTCATCTAGATGCATAATAAAATTTACGTAGTTAGATTTTTTAAAATAATTTATAATTTAGAACGGAGGGTGTAGACTAAGCTGTTAAAGGGTTACTTGACAACTACTGCATCCATAAAAAGAAAATGTTTTACTTGAGCACTACTCTACCCGCGAAAATAAAAATATGGTTTACTTGCCTGCTAGTACCGCATAGAAATTTGAATGTCTTAGGGGGTCGAGGTGGAAATTTCCTTCGGACCCAAATCCGGCATGGGAAGGAAAGGATGCACGGCCGCAGCACGTGAGCTCTAGCTCTAAACCCTCGTCTTCCCCTCCCGAGCAAATCCCACCCCACACCCCTTTTCGCCGCCGCCGCCGCCACCGCGCCCGAAACCCTAGTCGCATTCGAGGCCCTCGCCGCCGCCTCGCCCGGAATCCCAGCCCCCTTCGGCGCCGCCGCGACCGCCGGAGAGGAGGCCATGGACGACGTGTGCGAGGGGAAGGACTTCTCCTTCCCGGCGCAGGAGCTGCGGGTGCTCCAGCTGTGGAAGGCGATAGACGCCTTCCACGAGCAGCTCCGCCGCACGGAGGGCGGCGAGGAGTTCGTCTTCTACGACGGGCCCCCCTTCGCCACGGGCCTGCCCCACTACGGCCACATACTCGCCGGCACCATCAAGGACGTGGTCACCCGCCACCAGTCGATGCGGGGCCGCCACGTCTCGCGCCGGTTCGGGTGGGACTGCCACGGCCTCCCCGTCGAGTTCGAGATCGACAAGGCGCTCGGCATCACCAACCGGCAGCAGGTGTTCGACATCGGAATCGCCAAGTACAACGAGACGTGCCGCAGCATCGTCACCAAGTACGTCTCCGAGTGGGAGGCCGTCGTCACGCGCACGGGGAGGTGGATTGACTTCAAGAATGACTACAAGACCATGGACATCAACTTCATGGAGAGCGTGTGGTGGGTCTTTGCACAGCTCTGGCAGAAGGACCTCGTCTACAAGGGCTTCAAGGTCGCTTCTCTAATCCCGCACATGGCTAATTTTTGAGTCTGTGTTCATAGTTCTGACTTTTGAGTTAGTTGTACAAAGTCCGACAAGATTAGATTCAGGCCCCGTTTGGAACCTTGGATTTGCTATTGTTGGCCATATGAGAGAGATACTTATACGCTATATTTGTACTAAAGAGGAGTGAGCCAAAGAGCGTGCTATAAGTTACGGAATAGAAACATAGATTGGTGGTGTATAGAATCAATTTCCATCTCCCATCCTATGAATTTAGGATAGGCTTATATCTAAACTTTGGAAAGTGGTTGGAAAGTGGTGGGATGTCAAATTCTAAGCCAAATAGCCTAGTTTATTAAGTAGATTTCAATTCCTTCAAAATGAGAGGATCCAAATGGCCCCTCGGTGAATTTAGTCCGACAACAGTGAATCAAAACTTAATGGTGCTTTTAGCTTTTGCTACTAACTATTTTTCTTATTTTGGGTTTTAAATTGCTATATGTTGGTTAGTATCATATGCAACTATCAGCATATTCGGATTTTTGGCAGCATTTCTATAAGAGAAGTACATATCAACACATAGTTAATGCTGTACTGATCTGCAATTTTCATTGTTTAGCTTTATGTATTACTTTTGTTCGCCTGCTTTATGTATTGCTTCTGTAAGGGAATCCTTCATTTCTAATTTGTTGATCTGGGGCTTGTGACCGTGTGTATGTATTTTAAGGCTGGGGTATGGTTGTCATCTCAGGAATTATGTATTGGTTCTAGGGCATTCTGCGTGCTGTAGTTACCACTAATATTCAAATATTATTTCTGTACAACTTGCCTTATGATCCTTCCTGAAATAGGAGAAGAACAAGAAACATACATTATATCTGGCAATAGGTTATGCTCTCTAAAATAATGAAATAGTTCTGTTTTTGTTCATTGTAATGCAAGAAACCCCTTGAAACCTCCTGAATTCTTGTTCTTGTTCCAGGTGATGCCTTACAGCACAGGCTGCAAAACTGCACTGTCAAACTTTGAGGCAGCACTGGACTATAGGGTTGGTTATTGGCTTCCTCGCTGATCCTGCTAATTTTGTTGTTTCAGTTTATAGTAGCTGATTTTTAAATTGTATCATAGACTGTTCCTGACCCAGCGGTGATGGTATCCTTCCCTATTGCTGGTGATGCGGACAATGCAGCTCTTGTTGCATGGACTACAACACCCTGGACACTTCCAAGTAACCTAGCATTATGTGTCAATGCCAACCTCACATATGCAAAGGTTGGTACTTTTCATTTTTTGCATGCCTTCTGCATATTCTGCTCCATGTCTACAGCCCGCCCTGGTTGTTTTGTTACTAGAGCTTTATTATTCATGCACTTGTCTGCCTGTACTGTTGTCTGAGGATGCTTATATTGTATACAAACAGGTTAAGGACAAGTCAACTGCAGCAGTATATATTGTTGCGGAGTCTAGGCTTGGGCAATTGCCAGTTAAGGTCAAAGCTTCAGGAAAGAAGCAAGCACCTTCAAAGGGAAGCAATGCTGAAGCTGTTCAAGATGGTTTGGATAAGGAATCATATGAGCTGTTGGCAAAGATTCCTGGGTCATCCTTGGTTGGCTTAAAGTGAGTACTTTTCTTTTGAATTTTAACCGATTTTGTAGTTGGTCTTTTACCATTGGATCAGATTTCGAAAACATAATGCTTATGCGTTTTATGTTACATGTACTTTCACTTGCCTGCACTTCTGTAAGTGTTTGGTAGAACTTGTAAACTGGTATTTCCAATGCTATTTACTTGAGTTGTGGCTTGAATATAGAGCACTTCCTTAGACCAGCTTCCTGTAATTTTGTTAACCACTGTCGTGTTTTGTAAGACCTCGCTACTCTGAGCTAAGTGGTCCATATAGCTTGTGATTTGGACGTTCAAATTCTAGAAAATCGCTGCATGAGGATATTTTGCACTGATAGTTAGTGTACTCAAACAACGATTCCACTCCTGTCTATTGAAGTTCTGTATGGTAGACATTATATCTTTACCAAGCACTACCACTCTTGAGTCTTGATTGCTGAAGATTGTTTTAGAATCTTGAATTCATTAGATTGCCAATAATAATTGGAGCATATTTGAAACTTCTTCTATTCTTATGACCGGTGCCTTTTTATATGGTTGCAGATATACTCCTCTATTTGATTTTTTCATGGAACTTCAAGAGACTGCCTTTAGAGTGATTGCGGATAACTATGTCACTGATGATAGTGGAACTGGTGTTGTCCATTGTGCTCCTGCTTTTGGTGAAGACGACCATCGTGTTTGCCTTGCTGCTGGGATATTTGAGGTTGGATTTTTTTTCTTCTTTAGTTCATGAATATCCAGACTAACTAATATTTCGCTAAGGTATTTATCCCTGAGAGAAAAGAGAACAAAAACCAGGAAACTCATTTTCGGAAACACAGGGCAGTAACCCTATCTATTTTAATTAAAATGATACAACACAAAATGCTAAATGCTTGAATGCTCAGTTTTTCTAACACCTCCCTCTCTATAAACTTTTCTTCCCCCTAAGAGTTCTTGTTTTTAGATCAGCGGAAGTACTTATATGCACATTTGATTTATTGAAAATAGAGCTAGAGCTTAGTTCAGTATTTCCCTAATCTTCACAGTTTGACTTGAAGTCCGGGACTAAAATTTTCTTCATAATGTTGTTGAATTATCGATGGATACAATTTTGTCATGCTGCTTCATTGATGCAAACCATCTCTGGTGATGGGATGCAATTTTGCTAATCTATTCGTTCCCAATTTGGAAGAATGGTCATTGTCTAGAATTACTTGTTTTATACATCTTTTTGTTGCATTGTATCTCTGGCTAGTTGTTTATTCTTACACAAGCATGATCTTGTTTAAATATTTATTTAATCTTACCTTTTCGATGACTTCACATGCAGACTGCTGGGCTTGTTGTCGCTGTTGATGATGATGGGTGTTTTATTGAAAAGATTACTGATTTTAAAGGGCGATATGTCAAAGAAGCCGATAAGGACATCATTAATGCTGCCAAGGCAAGTTGCTGTTTCAATTTTCCTTGGGCTCGTATCCCTAGCCTTTAGAAAGCTTTGCTTCTAGTTGCCCAACCAACATTCCTGCAATGACCCATTATTTTTATTTTCATGAGGATTGCACTCTGAAAAATGATAGCAACATGAACAGGATAAAGGAAGACTTGTTAGTAAAGGGAGCATTGAGCACTCTTATCCATTTTGTTGGCGCTCGGGTACTCCTCTTATCTATCGGGCTGTTCCAAGCTGGTAATCTTCCTCTACAAAATTGCATAAATAATTTGTCCAAATGCTGACAATTGATGATTTTTTCATTCAGCTTGATTTTAAGCATGTTGGTCCTTGTTCTGATAATTTGACAATCCTTTCTGTTACATCTCTTACAACATGGAAAGATCACTATATGGATTTTCCCCCATCATGTTATAGTGAGCCAGAAACATAAATAAATCCTCCTCAATCTTTTTTGTTTCCTTTAATCTCTAGTAATATTACTATTGCTAATGCTTTTTTATTTGACGTATGAGTTTTCCTTTGAGTTGATGACTCATGTTGGGTTCCATCTCTAGCCTACTTAAACTTGCTTGGGACTAAACGGCTTTGTCCTTGTTGCATGTTACTTAAGTTCATCTGCCCTTTACTTCCATTACAGTCATCCTGCTGAATTGCTATTGGAGGAATGTAGACCTGAAATAGCTTTTCTGCAGGTTTGTCAAGGTTGAGAAAATTAAGGACCAGTTGCTGGAATGTACTAAGGAGACCTACTGGGTGCCTGAGTATGTTAAGGTATCTTATGCCTTGCTGCCCCTGACACAGTGCCATCTGGAAAAAACCTTGTTGAGAGAAACCGCATGTAGAATTACTCCTCATAGCCGTTAAAACTGTATTTTGCCCATGCTTAGATGGCTGTGAGGGAATGTCACGTGGTATTGTCCTCGTAGAGGTTCTTTCTGTGCTTTCTAATAAATCTAGGCGGGAAGTAACTCCTTAATTGGGGATTTCGTAATATAAGATTAGCTAATGATTATGTTGTGTTTACCGCTGAGTACATTTGATTGTTAGGGCTGGCTCTATATAAAGAAAAATTTATCATGAGGAATGAATTATTTAGTTGGTGCCACAAGTCCTGTCACCCGTCTTGGTCTCTTCTTTCCCAAGAATGTTAATGCTGCATGGTGATCCTCCCTGGCTCCCAGAGGTGCTCGCCTGCCATTTTCTCATAACATTACTTGGCTGTAAATGACATTTGGCAATGCACACAAGCTGTAGAATTTTTCTTACGTGTTATCTCAGAGCCACTTGTGAATGAATTGCCACAGGAGCCTCAACATTACTGTGGCTGTTTTTGTTAATAAATGAAGTATGGATTGGCTAAAGGTGTTGTAAAAATAAAGGAGGCTTTCGATTAGGGATTGAAGATAGTGAACTGCTAGGAATATGGTCAGTTCCCGCAAAAAATATGGCGAGTTGCTATTTCACAGCAGCTCTTGGAAGTACGTTTAGCTGTATCAAAAGTTTCATGGTGTCTGGAATTTTTTTAATGACCACATTGCTGCTTATGAAGTTTTTTTCCAGTCAGAGCCGACGAATGCTGCAGGCAGTATTGGCATTTTTTTTTCCTGAAACTAGGTCCAGCAAGTGCTTTTAGAATGCATGTTAAGAAAGTCCAATGATGAGGTTGCCTCATTATGACAAATCCAATAGAAAGTCCCAGTGTTCTTATCCCCAATGATGAGGTTGGCTGACATGTGATTTGTACTTATGCATACTTAATGGTTTTTAGCTGCATGTGCCACCAATGCCCATATTGTTTTGCCTTTTCAGTTCTGTTTTGATCCCATGTTTCTAATACTCCTTCCAGTTTTCATTGTTTGCAATACATACATAACCTGAAGTATCAACATATGACTGTTTGGAGGGTTTATGTGGTTAATAACAACATATTCACGAAGGATGATGCAGAAGGTTTCTGTTTTAACTTTTTATTTGTTAACAATGAATGCATGCAGGAAAAAAGATTTCACAACTGGCTTGAAGGGGCTCGTGATTGGGCTGTTAGCAGAACTAGATTCTGGGGCACTCCACTTCCACTGTGGATGAGTCAAGATGGTGAAGAAATTGTTGTTATGGATTCCATCGAGAAACTTGAAAAATTATCTGGAGTAAAGGTTAACACATCCACTGTGCAAGATATATCCAATTATTTTGATATATACTCTCTTGATCTTACTTTGTCTTGACTGAGGATTTGAATCAATGGTGGACTTGTTATATTCTCTTTCCTTGTTGCTGAGACATTTCATGTGGCAAATAATAGGCACTTATTATCCAGATTCTCCTGATCACTCCCAAACATGTTGTGGTAACCTTTGTTTTCTCTTGCTAAAATATCATCAGGTTACTGATCTTCACCGACACTATGTTGACGATATTACAATTCCCTCTAAGAGAGGACCCGAGTTTGGGGTGCTCAAACGTGTTGACGATGTAAGTTTCTTTGGACCCTAACTAGGAATTCTTATTTACATGTGCTGTGCATCTTAATTTACAGTAATGTCCTGGTATTCATTATTGACCTTTTCCTTTTCCATCAATTAGTAAAACATTTAGATTGAATATACCTGTAACTGAGACGTTCACATAATAAACCTAAGATGATTCAAGTGCAAAATGTTTGCTCCTAATAATCTCTAATTTGATTGAATGTAGCTATTTTGGTCTCAAGAAAAAATAAAACTACTTGTGTTTTCAACATTGACTGAATACATATACCAATGGAGTTTTTTAATTAGGTGTCTAGGTGAGAAACTCTTGTGGGGCTGTGCCTTATCTTTTTGTTGCTTAGATTGCTGTAGCATTAGATGTTACCTTGATTTTGCTGAAGTGGTTGGCACTATGCAAGTTCCCTTTGATGTTTGAATTTCAATAGATGGCTGAAACATGTATTAAATTTCTGCTGTTTTGTAATGTGACATCTATTTCTGCTTTTTTTATCAGAGTTATTCATATTAAGTTGATGTGGATGTTTAACGTATCAGTGTTTTTTTCTTGGTTTTATAATGGTTTTCACTAGGCAATTCTGGTTGTTGCTCAGGTTTTCGACTGCTGGTTCGAGAGTGGATCAATGCCATATGCCTACATTCATTATCCTTTTGAGAATAAGGAGCTATTTGAAAAGAACTTTCCTGGCAATTTTGTTGCAGAGGGTTTAGACCAAACACGTGGATGGTTCGTTACTCTTGTCAGAATAATGGAAAGTGATATAATGGTTTCATTAGTCAGTAATGATTGGAGGGTGCATTTTCTTCGTTCTGTCTGTTCAATTATGGCCTTTTGTGATGTTTCATAATTGTATGCTATGCATGTTTTTTCTTGCGGTATATTTGTGCAAATCATGGGACACTTATCAAGACCTGTCAATTTATTTTGAAGCCATGTACTTCCTAGCACTTTGCTCCTCTTGGCTTCAAACTCTGCTTCCTTGCTTGTGTGAAGACATGATTGATTTGCTCTGTTAACGTGATGTTTCTGCTGGGGTGATTTTACTTTCCTGATCATAATTTATGAACATATAGTATTGTATTTTCAAAATTTGGTGAAGAAACAGGTATTTCCTGCCATATGGTTGTGATGCATTCTTTTTTACCCAAACGAAGTGAACATCTTTCATTTCTTTAAAGTCACACCTCTATTTTCTTATGTTTTCAGATAAACTGGCTTACTTACAAAACTGTATAGCTTACAGTATATATCAAATGAGAAGTAGAGGTAAAATAGAATAATAGGGACTAATGATCATAAATAACCAGTGGAAGTGATATTTCTGTTTGCTGATACTGTGCACTGAAGACCCCTAACTTGCTCCACTTCTTACTTTTGTCCTTATACTTTTTACGTCCTTGTAAAATGAGTAATCTGCATCAGTCTGCACTTTTGAATCCTATCTAGTTCTTAATATTTCCATTTTCTTTATCCTATATTAGTTCCTGCCACAGGTGATAAGAATAGAATCCTCATTATTTTGGGTGTAGAATGTCTGCTAAAAGCCTATAATTGCAACTCTGGCACTTTGCGTCAAACCGTCATACCATACTTATTAATGGTGGATATGAATTGCATCTTTATGATGTAGCTTAATACTGCAGGTTCTATACTCTGATGGTGCTCTCAACAGCACTGTTTGGGAAGCCTGCATTTAAGAATCTTATATGCAATGGTCTTGTCTTGGCTGAGGATGGTAAGAAAATGAGCAAGAGTAAGAAGAATTATCCTTCACCCACAGATCTCATCGATGAGTATGGAGCGGTATGTGGTGCTTGCTTTGAACAAGTCAATGGCTGTCATCGGTAGATACATGCATATTGACTCTGTGTTGCAATTAGAAATTAAATTGGAGTTTCTTTTCTTTCAGGATGCTTTGCGACTATATTTGATAAATTCGCCGGTTGTACGTGCAGAGTCTCTACGATTCAAACGTAGTGGTGTTTACAGTGTTGTAAGTTGATCCTTGAAAACTCTGTGCTCCCTTAATGTCATTTAGTCAGGCTACTGGTCTGCATAAAAATCATATGATATCAATTGTCCAATGATATTGTGCTATTGTTAATTGCTACCTTGACGAAAAGAAGATGACCTCCAATTTGATTTGCTTTTAATTTATCAGGTGAAAGATGTCTTCCTCCCGTGGTATAATGCTTACAGATTCTTTGTTCAAAATGCAAAGAGACTTGAAGTTGAGGGTCTTGCTGTATTTTCTCCAATCGATCAAGCGTCACTTCTGAAGTCATCCAATGTGTTAGACCACTGGATAAACTCTGCAACTGAAAGTCTAGTCAGCTTTGTTCAACAGGAAATGGATGCATATCGGCTTTACACGGTTGAATGCTTAACTGTTTTTCTTGATATTTGTTCCCTTGTAAGATCTTGTAGATGTAATTTGTTAGCTTTGGTACACTGCAGGTTGTGCCATATTTGGTAAAATACATCGACAATCTTACTAACATCTATGTGCGATTAAATCGCAAACGGTTAAAGGGACGTACTGGAGAAGAAGACTGCAGAATTTCTCTTTCAACGCTATACTATGTAAGTACATTCCAGTAATGCACACTTTTCAGCTTCATTTGGTAAATGGCATCAGTTTACTGTTAAGGTGCCAATTTCATCTGTTCTGCCCATCTATGTCTCTATCATGACTAATATTGTGTTTTCAACGATGCTGATAAGTCATTTTCTTTGTAGCTTTTGCTACCTTCCACCAAATATCACCCATTTTTGCACCTTTATTTATTTTTCTTTCTCTAGTTTAATACACTCAAATTATGAAAATGTAGGCTCTTGTTACAACTTGCGTGGCGATGGCTCCATTTACACCATTCTTTACTGAAGTTCTCTATCAAAATCTACGGAAGGTGTCAAATAAATCTGAGGAGAGCATTCATTTCTGCAAGTTTCCTTCCACAACTGGGGAGGTAACAGTTCTTCATCTAAACATTCTATTATGTCGTAATTTATCAGATTGGCTTATGGCTTAATGTGCAAATGATCTTGTTACATTATCAGAGAGATGAGCGTGTTGAACAAAGTGTGAATAGGATGATGACCATCATTGATCTTGCACGTAATATTCGTGAGCGGCATAACAAAGCTCTCAAAACACCACTCAAGTACGTCCAGGCTCCCTTAATTTTTTTGCATGTGTATATTTTCTATGACGATGTGCGTTGTTCTGCATTTATTAGTGTTGGACCAAGGATAAAGGCCCCCACCCCTCCCACTATAACACCTGGGTTTTATGGTCGGGTTGGTTAGGTGGGGCGTTCTAACTTGGTACCAGAGCCGAGGTCCTGGGTTCGATCCCTCCCGGCCACGCATTTCTGCTGCGCGATTTCCCCTGCGCCTCTCGTGTGCTGAGACCTGCTGCGGGCTACGCCGGGCAAACCTGCTGCAGGCTACGCCGGGCTCGCACGCCGTAGGGGGAATGTTGGACCAAGGATAAAGGCCCCCACCCCTCCCACTATAACACCTGGGTTTTATGGTCGGGTTGGTTAGGTGGGGTGTTCTAACTATTAGCATTCAGCTGTCATATGGCAACTAATTTGTGTTTTCAGGGAGATGGTGGTTGTGCATCCGGACAATGAATTCCTTGAAGACATCACGGGGAAACTGAAAGAGGTTTGTTTTTTATACTGAAACCTATCAGTTATGAGCTTGTTAGTTGTATCCCATTCTGAAATTATATAGAACTTTGTAGCAGTCACCAACCAGATGCATTCGTTGCTGTTCAAATTCTTTTACTTAGTATTCACTTACATTTGATTCTTCAGTGTTGAATGCTGATGACATCTACTTTGTACCATGTAGTATGTCATGGAAGAAATCAATGTTAAGACTGTCACTCCATGTAATGATCCCTTAGTGTATGCTTCTCTGCGGGCCGAACCTAATTTCAGGTATGATTAGTTCAACACACTAATTATCGCACATTTCGTGTCCACTACTCAGTGTTTGTTGTGTTCTCATAGTGTGCTAGGCAAAAGACTTGGAAAAGACATGGGCAAAGTATCAAATGAGGTGAAGAAGATGACACAAGAACATGTCTTAGCCTTTGAGGAAAGAGGGGAGGTTACATTCTTTGGTCATTGCTTGAAGCAAGATGATATTAAGGTAATATTCCATGGACACACATCTCCTGTTTGATGGAGCAAACAATTGTCACGGTTATTACTTTGGATCAAGACTGGGTGATATGTGCTAGTTTAGTAGTTCATCTCCTCCCAATTGTACGCATAAGCATAACTAACTTCCCAGTGCTTGGATGCTGTAGAACATATCTTCATCCAGCAAATATTTTTTCAACTTGTATGATGAGACAATATTTGGGATTTCCCTTTTTACTGGGAGCTTTCTATCCAATTAAATTCAGAAGCTGTTTTATTTCAGTCTGCTGCATCTTCATATCTACAGAATTTACCATTTAAACCTTATATTTTTATAGGTGGTCCGGCAATTCAAGCGTCCTGAAAATGTGTCAGAGAAGGAGATTGATGCTGCAGGAGACGGTTTGTAATGAATATGCTACTTTATCATGGTAGTTTGGCTAATCTTTTTTGTTAACACCGTGTTGTTGTTTTTGTTGCAGGTGACGTTTTAGTCATTTTAGATCTACGAGCTGATCAATCATTGTTTGAAGCTGGAGTTGCTCGAGAGGTAGTCAATTAGTTCTTTATTTGCGTCTAAGCTTTGGTACATTGTGACTGAGCAGATATGTCTTCGCCAGAAGCGACTAGTCGCTTCCCGAATGCCTCTTTCTTGTACTAATTAATGTGTATGGTCTAGTCTTTCCAATGCCTCTTTCCTTGCCGCCAAAGGGTGCCTAATAGCCTAGCCAGACTCATCGGGTAGGGAATCCCATCCTCAGCGAAGCCAGTAAGCAAGCCCAAGTCCATGCAAGAAGGCCCACTGGATATATCCAAATTCAAAACCCATCAAAGACTCCCCCACATGAAAGGATCTGAGTCCATCCAAATGATATTTACACGAACGAAAAAGATAAATCATCTACATTTGTCTGGGAACACGGTTGCTTATTGCAAAAGTTCTAGTTTAATGTGATTAATATATGCATCTCTGTTCAGGTTGTGAACAGGATCCAAAAGTTACGGAAGACTGCTCAGCTTGAACCTTCTGATCCAGTTGATGTATATTACAAATCTGTGGACCATGACAAAAATACGCTGGGAGAGATTTTGAATTCACAGGTCAGCTAAAATCGGTTGGTCTAAATGATACTTGTTTTGGAACATGTTTTTCAGGGAAACTGGTTTATTCTGTACAGGATCGGTATATTAGGGACGCACTTGGTTCGCCACTCATTCCGAAGGAAATGGCACCAACGGATGTGGTAAGTCTGGATCTTCAACCCTTGTTTGTTGCATCACTGATCTTCAAATTCAATTTGAATAACGCATCCTTGTCAACCTTTTTGCATCCTTGGTATCTTAATCGATGATATATTTTTGTAGTTTAATATATTGCATTGGGAGATATCTGTACTCCGGTAGTCTCTTTCAGTTCCATAGCAATTGGTCTCCTTTAAGATTTAGGGTTCTAGGGTTCTAGTCAAATTTTCTTTTGCTTGGCTTGGTTTGTAAGTTTGAGCAGTTATTTGAAGGACAAACCAGCAGCAGATACCATGCCTGATCTATATTTTGAGCCTGTCATTTTGGTCTACATTGGCATATTTGGAGTTTATCAAACTGATGTTTAATAACCTGGTTTTGACAAAATTCAAAACGGTGGCATTTGCAGGTGTTACTTGCTGAGGAGTCTCATGATGTACATGATATGTCATTTGTCATATGCATTGCAAGGTCATGCCCTGTTCTTTCGCCAGATCTTCTTGCTCATGCCTCAGGTAAATCTTGCAGACTTCAGAGGATGTGTATGAACCTCCTCTGCAGATACTTGCTATTTCAGTTTTGATACCTTGTGCTCCTATGGATATTCTGCAAGTAATGTATGCATGAACTCTGATGTAACAGGCAACAACGACCATGTGGAGGCGTTGAGAGTACATCTTTTGTCAAGATCTCTTTCCAGATTGAAGAACCAGTTCCAAGCAGGAAATGGCATGGTAAGCAGTCATTCCAGTGAACCACGTTGTATATTTCTTGCAGGCCCAATGTGTGTATTCCTCAATTCTTATATTTTTTGTCTATCTGTCCAGATTACGGTTGACTGCATTGAAGGTTACCCGCCAATCAATCTACAACTAGGAAAACATATTTTCCTCAGTGCAGGGGATTTCTATCTGGCTAGCCGATCCTGAGTTTTGTTTGCAGCATCCCAATTTTGAGTGATTTGCAATTTGTTTTACTGCAATCGGTTTTAACAGCCCAGTTCCATTTATGCACCTCAGCAAAGTCATGTATTCACATTCATCGGCTGTTAAAGATGAAATGGAGAAAAAATTCAATGCATGTGATATCAATTTTTGCATACTGGTCACATGCGAATTAAGGTGTACAAAGAACAGACTATGGGTTCTCTTATGTGTTGTAAGATAAAGAATAGCTAGTCATGTTTGTTTGCTTTATCCCTTTAGTCGCATGACTTGGTCACCAGTTGATGTAATTGCAAGGTTCAGTAGTTGAGTACTATCATCGCTGAGTTCAGGTTATTGCTGCGGATCGCGTCGTGGGATACCTGACCCTGTGAGCCCCAGGGTGGGTTGTTCTATCTCCATTTCTTTCGCTGGCTGCTTTTGCTGACATTGTGTCGGTCAAGATGACTTGCCTCACCGTAGTGTCATTATACTTTCAGTTTGTGCTGAAACTGTTCTGCAGTCTAATCTTAGTTCTCGTCATCTAACTTGCGTTGTCGACTGTCACGAGGTCGGTGGCTGTCTGGGCCATCAATTGTGAGAAAAGGCTTCATCCACCAGCCGGCCAACAACTGCATAACTGCTGACAAGTTTCGAGCACGTATGATGATGAAACGAAAAACACTGCCTTTATGTAGAAAGACATCATTGTAAAGGAGCAATAACTATAAAGATGTCGTGTGCTTGTTGCTTATTTTGTTTAGTATAAGGGATGATGTTTGCGCCATGGTGCCAATTCATAATGTGGTTTCTTTTATTTGGTCATAGTCTAGTTCTGCACGTTTAGCTAACTCTTATTTCACTACTCTCTGTATGACCGGTCTGGAGAACCCAAGAAATTGGCCAAGTGTAGACATCTTGTGTTGGTGAGGGCGTGAGGCATTCATCATTGTGAATCCATGATTGCAGTTTCAGACAGGCGAGGAAAAGATCCGAGGTCATCAAGTATCAGCAATGTTATGTAACACTCTGTTCTCCCGTATTTCCGTTGACTCTGCCTCCATTCTTGCTCGAACTTAACACTGCAAAAACTGCAAACTTAACACTGCAAAAACTGCGGAAACTACACTTTTTTCGACATTATTTTCTGAACATTGCGAAACAAACATTCTTCCAATGTTCTTCTCTTCTCAAGGAAGAACAAACACCAACAAGAGAGTTGTTAAAATTCTCTCACGCCACAACAAAACCCATGACGACGCACTCACACTACACCACCAAACGAGAAGATGAAGATGTGGGAGGAGACAATGCAACTTGTCCATCACGTGGGCTTCAGGTCCTGAAACATGGAGTCCCACTTGATGTCGTCGTCGTCGCCGGCGCCGCCGTCGTCCTCCTCGTCGTCCTCTTCTCCTTCCTCGTCCTCGTCGTCGTTGTGGTAGCAGTCATGGAACATCAGGCTCGCCTTCTGGGACGACGCGGACAGCCGCGCGGTGGCGCCGCCGCCCCTGGCGAGTCCGTCTCCTCCGCCTGCGCCGTCGGTGATCATGAGCACCATCGACTTCTTGGTGTTGGCGGCGCTCTTCCGCTGCACGGCGCCGACGCGGACGGCGTCGTCGCCGCTGCAGATCCTGGGCACGACGGTGACCGACGACGCGCCCCTCCTCCTCCTGCCCCCGCCGCCGGCCAGCCGGCGCACGCAGCGGGCCAGGCACCTCGTGGCCCTGCGCGCGAGCCGTGCGGCCGCCGCCGATGCGCCCTCGCCCCCTTCGCCCCCCTCCGCCTGCTTCCTGGCCAGCTTGAGGATCTCGAGGCGGTGCTTGGCGACGGCAATGCCCATGCTCTTGAGCAGGTCGTGGTCGAAGTGCGCCGCGTCGCCGGGCTCCAGCTCGTTCCGGCTGAAGAGGCGCCCGTACTCGTGCGTCAGCGACGGCGCCAGCCCCGTCCTCGACAGCCACGCGTACCAGTCCATGGCGCCCTCACCAGTCACCTCCCCGCCCGCCCGCTCACTCCCTCAAGTGACCCAGGACCAGGCGCCACCCTCTCTCACTGCTCACCGCGACCACTCGTGACGACGCGCTAGGCTTTATAGAAAGGGACGGGGACACTGACCCTGAACCGGTAGAAGCTCGCAGCGCTGCGGCAGCAGCCAGCAGCACGGCGCAGCTCACATGCCTTCCCGGGCACAAAGATTACTGCCTCTCTGCAGCAGCAGCAGCAGCAATGGCTGCCACCTCACTCAGATTCTACTCTAGCAGCTGCAGCGAGTAAATTCGGGGACGTATCGCTGCGACACCGACGCGTATTGCGCGTGGCAGTAACGCTTGGATTCTGCGCACGGGCACACAAGATCCAACACCACACGAGGTCACAGCCTCACCAATGTTCATGCAGTACCGTGTCCACCGGTGCGCAAATCTTAATCCAAAACGGCACAGGGGAGATCGCACCAGCAAACTAATTGAGCTCGAAGCAAAGCTGCCAGGCTGATCTAGAGCAGATCGCGGTGCGTCCGCTGGCTGCGGCCGCTCACATGCCCCTGCAAAGCGGTGGCGCCGCAGCCGGTGGATGGCATGGCTTTCCTTTTCAGCATGGACTAGTCTGAGGTCGTCGAGTTGCTGAGCACTTGGGTAGCTGCGTTGGGCTGGCTTTATGGCTCAGGTCATGGCACTTTTCTATGAGAAAGGCAAAGGGTAATACACTATCTAATTGAGATTTTTTTTTACTACAAGATCACTTGAGATGTTTTGAGGCACGTATGATGATGTATGTTTAGTTTGTGTTCGTGTTCCTGTGCAAGGACCACGAACCCGTAAAGGCTCAAGAGGACGCGAGGAAAAGCGGTGGCAGGGGAGAATGTGAGGTGGGGCCTACGTGTCTGTTACTGCTACAGTTTTAATCTGACGGTAGAAAATTCAGGACGAATTCAAAGCAAGCCAGCCGACGGCCGTAAGGGATGTGACTGTGTGAGATCCATGCCCTCAAAGAGAGAAGGATGTGAGATTCATTTTCCGGCACAGTACTGTACTACTGTGCAGCGTGAGTGTGGACAGCGTAGGGGAGGGAAAACCGTGACGGGTCTTTGGATTGGAGCCACACTTCCATGTGTGGGGCTTTAAGGTCTTGTCTGGTTATGGGGAGCGTGTTTAAAGGCGTCACGAGAAACTTTAGAGGTTAGGCATGGGCCAAAGTGAGATCGGGTGGTAAATTAACAGGCGGGTGGAGTGGTGGTAAACAGGGGCACTCGCTGCTGCTGGGTGTGGTTGGAATCTAGGGTGATTCCAGCTTAACTACTGCATCTATGTGGGTAGCTTGTGTTCTTGTACGAATGCATGCTGCCTAAAGAATCTTCGCCCTTTTGAGCTTGCATGTAGGCATGTGCAGTTTCGCGCCAAAAGGATGCAAGGATCATTGAAAGTATTTCCTAGAGAGCGTAGGGGTTGACTACACCAAAGCATGTAGTAGTCAAGACTGCAGAATTTCATTAGAATTTTTTATGTCCCAAAATACGGTCAGCTCCAGTGTACTAAGGAGACGTTAAACATCCTCTTAAAATGATTCTTCAGCAGAATGTGGTACGGGCGCCGAATCGATTGCAGGGGTGTTCTGGAACCCGGCCGTACGTGCAGAGGCTGCAGCTTGCTCGCGGTCGCGGCAAAGGCAAGCGTCGTCAACGCCGGTACGAGGCGGGTTAACTGAGCACGAGCTCCCCCCGCGCGCCGCTCGCCGCCGTGGGTTCACGGACCGGCGAAGCGCGTGCCATCAATGCGGCGTCCGTCCTCGCCCGCGCGATCTCTCAGCACAGGCCGCGATCTCTCGCCTGCCTCGTGCACGGATGCTTCGCTTCGAAACTGCGCGTCCACCGAGGCCTCTGGATTCTGGATCCTTCCTTCCTGTCTTCCTGAGCTGCGGGGCCTGGCACTCTGGCAGGCAGGGTTGACCCGGCGGATTCCCCAGACCCCGGTTTCCCAGCGCGCGGCGCACCGGCCGGCCGGAAACCCCCGCAGCGCACGACGCGCGCGGCGCGCTGCGTCCTGCGTGCGTACGCGCGCGCGCGTCGCGGCGTCGGCGGGCGGACGAGATGATTGCGCGGGGAAGGCGGGCGATCTCGTGGCGGTGGGGTTTGGGCGAAAAGGACGGGCAGGATCATTGCGCCGGGCGCACCGGTGTCGCCGTGCCGGCCGGGGCCGCTGGTGGTAGCAAAGGGCCGGGGGCAGGGAGCGTTCCCGGTTCTGGCGTTTCTTATGTTATCCTGTGTACTCCTCGTATCATCACGTTGCCGTAAAGGACGCTGCTTTTCCTTGGCCATGTCCCATGCCACGTTTTGTGGATGGATGGATGGGCGAAAGATGGATGGCGTAAGCAGCAGCAGAGCTCGTGTGTGAGCGGCCCGTGGGCTACGGCTGGGCTCGCGATGGTGGTTCAACAATCAGCCCATGGTTCCTTTTTTTAAAAAAATAAAATCAGCCCATGGGTTCAGACTTTCAGACAAAACACTCAACTACGAGGCACGGCTTCGATTTTCGAGATTTTTTTAAAAAAGGGTTTAATAAAAATAAAATTTGAAAAAGGGGTGCCGATTGACAAAAATTCGAAAAATGGGTACCTTCCGACCGATCAACGGGCGGGAGGCGTGGGGCCGGGGACCTCCCGCCCATCCACCGGGCGGGAGGTTCCAAAACCATTTCCGGGCCCCTCCCGAGAGCCTCTTCGCGAATAAATTTTTTTCTTATTCGCGAAGAGATCCCTGACGCGGCCGCGGGGGCGTCCCGCTCGCCCAATGGGCGGGAGGTAGTGCCGAGGGGCATCCTGCCCGTTGGGCAGGCGGGAGGTCCCCCTGCTATATAAGCCCCCACCTGCCCCTAAATTTCCATTTTATTCAGCAAAAGCTAGGAAAAAAAGAAAGGAAGGTGAGGAAGAGAGAAGAGAAAGCGGCGAAGCCCTAATCACACGTCAGTTTGAAGGTATATTCTCATTCTAATCGTATAATTACTTAAAACTAATTATAATCTAGGAAATATTTCTTAGGATAGTTATGTTTTGAATAGTTTTTAGCATTTTCAATTGTTTTTAGTATAATTTATATTCTGAATAGTTTAGAATCTGGAAAATATAATCTGGGAATCGCTGAAACTTAGGTTCGTTGTGTATTAATATATAGTATAACTAGTTTATTAATGATTGACAGATATGTCTTCTGAGAAGGGTATTTTTAGTATATATTACGGAGAAGAAAATGTGATTTATGGGCCGAATGGGGTAGATTTAAGTGAATTCAACTGTGCGGTCAGAGGAATTACCAGACCGCACGAGAGAACATTTGAATCCCTATGCAACTGGTTAATGAGGGGATTAAGGATTAATCAAGAGACACACACTGTGAGTGTTCAGTGCGTCATAAATCGTACCACTCACGCTTTGATCTGGGAGCTGATGCCACTTGCAAGCAACGAGAACTGGTTAACTTATTTGCAAAATGCAAGTCATTGGCAATGGCCACTGGTACTCCTTGTCAGTATGCACCAGAACCCTTTGATAAACATTGAAGCTGCTCCGGGGATGAAAATGTTGATGAAGAAGTTGAGGAGCCAAATATTGAGGTAGGTGGCACCGCAGCACCTCAATGCGTGGCTGATGTGAGGGAGAACATACCCTTTATTGTTGAACAGCTGCAAGATGAAGAACGTGAATTGGATAAAGCAATGAATGCCGATTCGTCTGATGATGACGAAGATGTGCTGAAGAGGTAAGCAGCGACTTCAGTCATCTTGTCGTAGATGAAGGATCCAGCGTGCCTTGGGATTGCAGGGAGAATGAAGTTGTACAGGGTGTAAGATACCACTCAATTGATGAGGTAAAGGAAGCTGTTAAGTATTGGTCTCTCTCTGTTATGCGAGAGTTCCAAACAATAGAGTGCAAATCTCGTAAGTACGATGTGGTATGTGTGAGGAGGGCTGTCCGTGGCGGGTGCATGCCTATAAGAGCAAATTGAAAGATTATTGGGAATGCTCAATTATTGGGAAGTCCTATCGCAATCTTAGATCGCAATACATCACAAATGAGATGTATGGGATGATAGTAGAGAACCTATCATTTGAACCAAAGTCTATTATCAGGCATATTCAGGAGAAGTACAAGTATACCATCTCATACAGCAAAGCGTGGAGTGCAAAAAAGAAGGAGTTTGAAGTAGCTCCCAAAGACAGAGCATGACGTGGCATGAGACGTCAAAGTCCTGTAAAGGAGTGCATCCTCAAGTTTGATGGAACTTGTTGTTGCTCATGCATGAGGCCAAAGTTACTGCACATACCTTGTTCTCATGTAATGGCTGCTTGTGCGGATATTGGACATCCTATCGATATATATGTTTCCTATTACTTCAGAAAGGAGACAATTGCCAGCACCTGGCAGTATGAGATCTATGGGTTCCGTATGGTTGGATCGTTCACTGAGACAGCGAATCCTGTGATATATATTCGAAACCCAAGAATAGCTCGGGTTAAGAGAGGGAGCCGTCAGACACGGCGTATTCGTAATAACATGGATGAGTCAGAGCTCCGTCCGAGGATACAGCGCTGCAGTGCATGTAATCAGAGTGGACACACGTATAAACGTTATCCAAACAATGATGCTGGGCCTAGTTCTGCTGAAACTGGCCTTACAGGTGATGCTACAGATGGAAGACCTCCGGTTGCATCAAGGAGTGGGAGACGTCGCCGATCGAGTGCTACTACAGCATCAGGCATCGTTTAGTTGTAATTTTATTTGAACGTTGTTTGCTCATGTGTAATATTTGCCGCGTTGAGTTTGTATCAGACCTGGATGTGTATTTGTAATTTTAACAGACCATTATATGTATTTGTCATATTTGCGTCATTCACTTTTAACAGATCATTATGTGTGTTTGTAATTGTAACTGTGACTTGTCATTTGTATATTTAAAGGTGTTTGTTCTCATACTATTTTATTTTTAATGGCTTGATGTATCGTACTATCGTAATATTTGGATTCTACGTTGCAAAACGTTATCACTTAACCATCTTCATACGAGTTTTAGATACCGTAATCTTTTTCGTAAAATTGAACTAATTTTTTATGTATACAAAAGAGTATGGCGAATAAATCTTATATTTGAAAAAAATATAAATTTTAAATAGTTTGTAAAACATAAATTTCAACAAAAAATAACAAAAATAGGGCACCTCCCACCTGCTGGTCGGGCGGGATGCATCAGGAGCCTCTTCGCGAATAAAAAAGTTTCTTATTCGCGAAGAGGCCCTCGGAGGGGCCTGGAAATAGTTTTGGAACCTCCCGCCCGCTGGATGGGCGGGAGGTCCCCGGCCCCACTGAAAGCATCTAGGCCCCTAATTCGTGTTTTGGTAATTAATGATAACGGTTTGTGGATTAACAATTCTTTTTGAGAAAATGAGTATAGGTTGATCCATGGATGAATGAGAGTTATTTGCGAACGTGTGGATTTTTGGAGACGATGAGAAAAGTTTGGGCTCAAGGCAAAGGTATAAAATAGGGTCTTTTGAATTTTACCGGTCACAAGGTGTTTAGTGGATGATAAGTGACCGGATTTGTTGGATAGATAGCCGTTCTATCTAGAGGGGTCATGTACTCGTGCTTGACAGGTCTCTAGTGCCATTTTGCTCAAAATATCTAAGTGCATGCATGAGGGCTAACTACGCTTTGCCGGGTTTTGAAAAAGAACATGTTTGAGTGCTGACTGCTCAAGCGCGGACGGTCCGCCCCTCGGGTGCGGACGGTCCGCTACCGTTTCAGAAGGCTTAGTGGAAATATCTTGTGGCTGGCGGACGGTCCGGCTCTCCTGGGCGGACGGTCCGCCACTCTAACTCTTTTTCGTTTCAGAAAGGATGTTCTCTGGTCTGTCTGAATTGTGTGGCCCGCGGACGGTCCGCGGACGTGGCGCGGACGGTCCGCAGGCTCTCCGTTAACTTGATCCAGAAACATTGTTGTCTCTGCTTGTTCTTCTAGGATGAACGGCGGACGGTCCGCCCCTTGGTGGCGGACGGTCCGCTGGCTAATTTCAAGTTTGTTCCAGAGACTCTCATGCCTCTGGAGTTGTGGAACTCTTAACTGCGGACGGTCCGCTGGTTGGGAGCGGACGGTCCGCCAGGGCTGTAACGGCTAGTTCTGACACGCATTAAATGCTCTCTGACTCTCTGGTTTATAACGGCGGACGGTCCGCGATCTCGCAGAAAAGACTGTAACGGCTAGTTTTTGATGGGATGTCTATATATACCCAATGCCCGGCCTTTGGGTCGCTCTCTTAGCCATTTGGACTGCATTCTTGACCCTCTAGAGCTAAGACATCCCTCTCTCTCACACACTTGCTAAGGATTTGCATTTTTGATAGTGAGAGTGCTTCCTAGTGCATTGCATCAAGAGTTTGAGCTTTGTGGCACTAGGGAATCTTCAAGCAAGGATTATTGGCTTGTTACTCTTGGGAGTTGCCGCTCCCTAGACGGCTTGGAGAAGGTGATTTCGTGGAGCTTCTTGAAGGAGATTGTTGAGAAGCCCCGATTTCGGTTGTGAGAGGTTTTGTGCTCACCTCATCGGAGTGGTGAAGAGCAACTATAGTGAAATCGAGGTGTGGAGTGGTTCCTTGTTTCTAGCCGGCTCAAGATCAAGAGGTTCTTGATAGAGGAGCGGTTGATTCTTGGAATCCACCTCAACGTGGATTAGGGGTGACCGGCAAGTCATCGACACCACGGGATAAATTTGTGTGTCAAGCTTGGTTATTTCTCTAGATCTCTTTAATTGTTGTTATTTTGAGAAATTTACTTTACTAGAGCTTGAATTGTATTGTGTCACCCTAGGTTGCAAACCTTTCTAGACATAGTAGTAGCATGACATAGGGCTTTCTTTTGTTACTAATTAAATTTCTCTAGTGTTGTTGATTTTAGTTCTAAACCGCCTATTCACCCCCCTCTAGTCGGTGTTCTTGATCCTACACCCACGCCTCCCGCCCGTTGATCGGGCGGGAGATATCCATTTTTTGAATTTTTGCCAATCGGCACCCCTTTTTCAATTTTTTAAACCCTTTTTTACAAAAAAAGTCTCGATTTTCAACTCTTGGATCTCTCCGAGGCCTCCTCCAACAGCCTTGGCAATTTCGCCGGCTGAGGTGGAGATCACCGTGAGTAAAAAAAGTAAAAGCGGTTCCCAGCACTTCTCGATCTCCGTGCCCCCTCTCTTCTTGCTCTGCCAAACTTGCTATGCGCTAGTGGAAAAAAATTGGCTGGAACACCGATCCAAAGCCACACCGATGGAGCCCCTTGAAAGTACGCCTAGAGGGGGGGTGAATAGGCGATCGTCGCTTAAAACCTGCACACAAAAAATTCAGCCCGAGGCTGCCTGGCGGACTGTCCGCTGGGAGTGTCCGCTGGGCACTTCCAACGTCCGCTGGGGGGTCTCGGGAATGGAATGCAATCTTTCGAAAAATAAAACTTGTATACCAAATTCCACTTGAATAGAAAGACTCTAATACAGGTGAGGAACACTAAATGTGGAAGCAATCTAGTTCAAAGTAAGTACACAAGTAGATCGGGCAAGAATACTAGACGAAGGTAGGAATAACAAAAATACTAGAATGAAGTAAGATAATCAAGCACAAAAGACACAAGATTTTCACCCGAGGTTCGAATCCACTCAAGGATTCTACGTCCCCGTTGAGGAGTCCACAAAGGACCGGGTTCCTCTCAACCCTTTCCTCTCTCAAGCAACCACAAAGGTCAAACTTGAGTTTTTCACTAGCAACAAGGGTAATACAAACTTCTCAATCCAACCACACCACGAGTTGGTTGTTCTTGAGCACCTCTAACCGTCTAGGAGCTAAGCTCCAAGAGTAATAGATGTGGAAAGTGTTGGAGAATGCCAAGAGATGCCCAAGAGAGGTGAATCTCTTGGGGAGAACTTGAATCTTGCTTGGATCTTGCTCAAATCAAACCCTACGCCAAAGATTTGGAGTTGGGAAGCTAGGGTTTCACTTTGGGAAGCTTTGGAGTGCTTAGAATGTGCTTGAGACTCAGTTTCACAGGTTAGGCAAGTCTTTTTCTCGAATGGGGGTCGTGGGGTATTTATATGGTCTCACTGGAAACTAGCCGTTAGGCAGTTTCCAGTGACCTGGCGGACTGTCCGCCAGGAGCTCTCGGGTTTAGGCTGATTAAGCGCCCTGGCGGACTGTCCGCCAGGACTGGCGGACTGTCCGCCAGGAGCTCTCGGATTTGCATAAATTTCTACAAGGCTTACTCTCCGGATTTGATTTATTGGTGATCTTCCACACACTTTCCACATCCCCCTTGATAGTACGGTATACCTATACTCAAGAAAACATAAAATAAATAAATTTCTCCACTTGCAACTCTTTTCTTGATCCGGTACCGTTCTCCAACTTTGAATAGTCGTCAAGATTCACTCCTTTTTCTTTTCTCCTTTTTTGTTTCTTTGACCCCTGCTCATTATACTCAATTGAAGCATTAGATACTCATTTAGGTTGTTATTAATCACCAAAATAGGTCATTAGGCCTAGATGCACTTTCACTTCTTCAATCTCATCCGAATTAGAGTCGGAAGCGGGATCATGCATGAATTTGGTCCGCCTCTCATGCACCATCTGAACATGTATAGGAAGTATAGTGCATGATTAGAAGAAATGAAAGAATGAATGTTAACAAACACGGGAGTAGGCGGGAAGATACAGAACAGACCCTTCCTGGCGGACAGTCCGCCAGGCCTGGCGGACTGTCCGCCAGGAGGGTTCGGTTTTGAACTTCCCGCGAAATCACGCGATGTTAAGGATTAGTTTGTTGAGGCTCAAACTTTGTAGGCATGTTCTAGATGATAATGGAAGGCTAGAAATAAATTTTGAGCAACTTGGGATGGATAGATTTGGAGATCGGGTTAAATCAAAGTTTTAGGTATGAAATGAGCATGAACAAGTGAACTTGAAACCTAGCCATCCATTCTTCAAGATTTTCAAGGAGTAGCATGCTTTACCTAGCAGGAATTCATAGCTAAAAGCATTCCTCAAGATATGCATCGAGTAGAGAGATCGATCGAAGATTGCAAATACCTTGTTCTTGCCCTAGGTTGAACGAGAGAGAGATTCCAATGGATGAAAATCCAAAGGAGAGAGGTCCTTGCTGCACGAAGAGAAGCTTCCCTTGCCGTGGATGGGTGGAAGCTTTGGTTCCACGGACAATGGAGGTGGTGTCCGTTGGGGAGGAGAAGAGAGTGAGTGAGAGGGAGGAGAGGGTGTTGTGTTTTGTGAATGAGGGAGAGGGGAGATGACCCCTTGGTTTATTCCCCACGGACATAAGACAATGGGGCCACAAAAAGAGACGTTGGACATTAGGAAATCGGGCAGCCTTGCTGGCTGAGCCCGAAGCTTCGAGAGTATATTGAAAGAATATGATTTAGGACATTTGGGATATAATACATGGTTTTTCAAGAGAACATCATATAAAAATGACCATGTTAACCAATTCGATCCAAACGATCAAGAAAATCCAATATTTTCACAAACAAGGCATACAATATTTTAAAAATCATTTTGTTATTAGAAGGTTTGCCATTATACAAGCAGGTGTGCAACACTTCATTCCAAATTTCTAGAATCAATGATGTTTAGCTCATTCCTTAATGCACAAAATCTTTTCTCATCTAAGGGTTTGGTGAAAATATCGGCAACTTGGTCGTTTGATCTCACATGAGAGATCTCTATGTCTCCTTTAAGATTGTGATCTCTCAAGAAATGATGCCGGATATCTATGTGTTTGGTTCTAGAATGCTCACAAGGATTTTCGGCTATTTTAATGGCACTCTCATTGTCACATAGGAGTGGAATACGATTCAAGGTGTAACCGTAATCCTTTAGAGTTTGTCACATCCACAAAAGTTGAGCACAACAATGTGCGGCTGCAACATACTCCGCTTCGGCTGTGGAAAGAGCAACGGAATTTTGTTTCTTAGATGCCCATGATACAAGGGATTTACCCAAAAACTGGCAAGTCCCGGATGTGCTTTTCCTATCAATTTTGCATCCGGCATAATCCGCATCGGAATAGCCAACTAGTTTGAAATTTGAACCTTTTGGATACCAAAGACCTAGGTGGGATGTATGAACTAAATATCTCATGATTCTTTTAACAGCTCTCAAATGGCATTCCTTAGGATTTGATTGAAATCTTGCACATAAACAAACGCTAAGCATAATATCAGGCCTAGATGCACAAAGGTAAAGTAGTGAGCCAATCATGGATCGATATACCTTTTGATCCACGGATTTACCTCCAATGTCAAGATCAAGATGCCCGTTTGTCCCCATGGGGGTCTTGATTGGCTTTGCGTTTTCCATGTTAAACTTCTTGAGTATGTCATGAGTGTACTTGGTTTGGCATAGGAATGTCCCTTCCTTGAGTTGCTTGACTTGAAATCCTAGGAAGAAGTTCAACTCTCCCATCATAGACATCTCAAATCGCTTGACCATTGTTTGACTAAACTCATCACAACAACCTTTGTTAGTAGAACCAAATATAATGTCATCAACATATATTTGGCAAACAAATAAATCATTACCAACTTTTCTAGTGAATAAGGTAGAGTCGGCTTTACCAATTTTAAAACCATTTTCAATAAGAAAATCCCTAAGGCATTCATACCATGCTCTAGGTGCTTGCTTAAGCTCATAGAGCGCCTTATGGAGTTTGTAAACATGGTTAGGATACGCTTCTTCCTCAAACCCCGGTGGTTGCTCTACATATACCTCTTCCTTGATTGGGCCATTCAAGAATGCACTTTTGACATCCATTTGATAGAGCTTAAAATTATGGTGAGTAGCATAGGCAACAAGAATACGAATTGACTCAAGCCTAGCTACGGGAGCAAAAGTTTGATCAAAATCCAAACCTTCAACTTGTGAGTAACCTTTTGCCACAAGTCGTGCTTTATTTCTTGTCACCACACCATTTTCATCTTGTTTGTTGCGGAACACCCATTTGGTTCCAACAACATTTTGCTTGGGTCGCTCCACCAATGACCACACTTTATTTCTTTTGAAGTTGTTGAGTTCCTCTTGCATGGCCATTACCCAATCCGCATCTTGTAGAGCATCTTCCACCTTAAGAGGTTCAAGAAAATAAACAAAGGAGTAATGTTCACAAAAAGTAGCAACACGAGAACGAGTAGTTACTCCCTTTGCAATGTCACCAAGAATGTTGTCCACGGGGTGATCTCGTTGAACACTTTGGTGCACTCTAGGATGTGGCACTTGATTTCTTGACTCCTCTTGTTCATCATCTCTCTTTTCTTCATCTTGTTCAACACTTCCCCCTTGATCATTGCCATCTCCTTGATGATCATCATCTTGAGTTGGAGGAGATGCCTTGGTTGAAGATTGTTGACCTTGGTTATTGCTTGATTCTTGAGGACGTACATCTCCAATTGACATGTTCCTTAAAGCTTCAATTGGAGCTTCTTCATCATCTAGTTCATCAAGATCAACTTGCTCTCCTTGAGAGCCATTAGTCTCATCAAACACCACATCACATGAGATTTCAACACATCCGGAGATTTTGTTGAATACTCGATATGCACGTGAGTTTGAATCATAACCAAGTAAAAAACCTTCCATAGCTTTAGGAGCAAACTTAGAGTTCTTAGCTTTCTTGTTGAGAATATAACATTTGCTCCCAAAAACTCTAAAATATGAAACATTGGGTTTGTTACCGGTGAGAAGCTCATAGGAAGTTTTCTTTAGTAGACGATGAAGATATAGTCGGTTGATGGCATGACAAGCGGTATTGACCGCTTCCGCCCAAAACCGGTCGGAAGTCTTGTACTCATCAAGCATTGTTCTTGCCATCTCAATGAGCGTGCGGTTCTTCCTCTCCGCCACCCTATTTTGTTGAGGTGCATAGGGAGCGGAGAACTCAGGCTTGATTCCTTCTTCATCCAAGTAGTTATCTACTTGAGTGTTCTTGAACTCACTCCCGTTGTCGCTTCTAATCTTCTTGATCCTTAAGTTGAACTCGTTTTGAGCTCTCCTTAAGAATTTCTTGAGAACCCCTTGAGTTTCACTTTTATCATGCAAAAAGAATACCCAAGTGAAACGTGTATAATCATCAACAATGACTAAGCCATATTTGTTACCGCCGATGCTTATGTAGGCAATAGGACCAAACAAATCCATATGAAGTAGTTCCAATGGTCTACTTGTTGTCATGATGTTCTTGGTGGGATGGCTAGATCCAACTTGCTTTCCTGCTTGACATGCTCCACAAGGCCTATCTTTCTCAAATACAACATTTGTTAGTCCTAGGACATGACCACCTTTTAGGAGCTTGTGAAGATTTCTCATACCAACATGGGCTAGGCGGCGATGCCACAACCAACCCATGTTGGATTTTGCAATTAAGCATGTATCAAGTTGAGCTTTATCTTTAGTGAAGTCCACTATATAAAGCTTTCCCTTTAATACACCCTTAAACGCAACCGAGCCATCACTTCTCCTATAGACGGTCACTCCTTCATCGGTAAACATACAATTGTAACCCATGTTACAAAGTTGCGACACGGATAGCAAGTTGTAATCTAGGGTTTCAACAAGAAAAACTTTTGAAATGAAGTGCTCGGAAGATATAGCAATGTTACCGAAACCCAATACTCTTCCTTGGCTATTGTCACCAAAAGAGATTAAGTCAGTAGGGTCGTCGTTCTCTTCATAAGTTGAAAACATGCTTCTTTCTCCGGTCATGTGGTTAGTGCATCCACTATCAATGATCCACTTTGATCCACCGGAGGCATAGCCCTGCAAAACAGATTTAGACTTTGTTTTTAGGTACCCAAACTTGCTTGGGTCCTCTTACATTAGTCACAAGTGATTTGGGCACCCACACACAAGTCTTTGGACTCTTGTGGTGTGGCCCAACATATTTAGCAAACACTCTTCCAAACTTGTTTCTCATAATCACATAAGATGCATTAAAGTCGTAGAAATGATTAGTAGGAAGCTTTGATGCATTGGAAGAAGTGGGGCGAAAGGCTGAAATTCTGCCACCCGAGGGTTCCTGGCGGACCGTCCGCTGGGTCCTGGCGGACTGTCCGCCAGGCCTGGCGGACTGTCCGCCAGGCACTCTCGGGTGCCCATTACCGGAAGCAATTTTCTCACTTGTTGCTTCCCTTACAAACTTAGGGAACTCATGCCCATTGATCTTGATTCTTGCATTATGCTTTTCAAAATGTTGAAAACCAATACCATCCTTGATGTTGGGGCGTCTTGAGTTCAAGTATGCACCTCTTGCATATTTGAGCTTTTTCTCCTCAAGATCCTTCTTCTTTTGTTGTGCCTCACCTTCTAAGGATGTTATCTTAACTTTCAAGCTTTCAATCAACTTTATGTTAGTAGCACATGCATCAATATCAATATCCTTGCATCTAATGCATGATTGTGCTATGGAAAGACTAGCTGATGAGTCATGTTGAGATGTTGAGGCATTGGACAAGAAAGTGTCAAATTGCAATTCAAGGCTTTTGTTTAAGCAAATAAGTTCATCTTGAAGTGCAACATTTGCACTCTTGAGACTAGTATTAGTCTCCTTGCTTTCCACAAGTTCTTTGTCCAAGGCCTTACATTTTTCTTCTTGCTTAGTTATGATCTCCTTGAGTTCAAGGTTTCTCTTCTTTTCAAGAATGAGCAAGTCCTCTTGTTTATCAAGGAGATCATTCTTCTCATTTAGCTCTTCTATGAGTTCATTAAACTTAGCAATAGCATTTTTATCTAAATTCTTGAACATGGCAACCATATCAATATCATTATCATTTTCATTTGAGCTACTAGATGTACTTTCATCATCACTAGTAGTATATTTAGGAGAAGAGCATGGGATGGCTTTTACCTTTCTTTTACCTCCCCTTGCCATAAGACAAGTGTGAGTGATGTTTTTCCCATCCTTGAGGTTGGGGAAGAGAGAAGTCTTGTTAAAAGCAAGTGTGGCCACATCTTCTTCATCCGAGTCGGAGCTCTCATCATCGGAGTCCCACTCCTTGCCAAGATGTGCTTCACCACTTTGTTTTTTCTTGAAGAACTTCTTGTCCTTGGTGAAGTATTTCTTCTCCTTCTTATCCTTCTTCTTCTCTTCCTTGTCTTCTTTCTTCTCATATGGGCAATTTGCAATGAAATGCCCACTCTTGCCACAATTGTAGCAATTTCTCTTTGTCCTTCTCTTGGAGCTCTCATGCCTCTTGTTGCTCTTGTAGTTGCGATTTCTCATCAATTTGTTAAAGTTCTTCATGAGAAGAGCCATGTCATCATCATCAAGACTTGAGCTATCGCTCTCATTGTCACTTGATGAGGACTCTTGGACAACTTTCTTGCTCTTTTCCTTCTTGTTTGCCTTGAGGGCAATGTCTTGTCCTCTTGAGGTTGAGGTTCCCTTGGACAAGCTCTTGACATATTTGGCCTCACTTTCCATCATCTCATGGTTGATGATCTTGCCAAGAACTTCTTCCGGTGTCATCCTTTTGTAGTTAGGGCTTTCCCTTATCATGGTACATAAGGTTATGTTTCTCACCGAAAAGGCCCTAATCATCCTCTTGACCACTTCATGGTCGGTCCACTTCTTGCTTCCAAGGTTCCTCACTTGATTGATCATCTTCTTGAGCCTTGTGTACATCTCTTGGGGAGTTTCATCATCCAAGATGGCAAACCTCCCAAGTTCTCCTTCAAGCATCTCAATTCTTGCTTTCCGGATACTCTTGGTGCCTTCATGTGCCACTTTGAGAGTATCCCATATCTCTTTTGCACTTTGCAATCCATCCACTTTATCAAATTCCTCTCTACTCAAGGATGAAAGGAGGATGGTTGCGGCTTGAGCATTGCGGTGGAATAATTGTTGCATGGTTGGTCCAAAACTTTCATCATCGCTATCCGGTTGCTCAATACCTACACAAACAATCTCCCAAAGACTAGGGTGAAGAGAAAACAAGTGCCATCTCATGTTAGTCCTCCATTGGGAGTAGTTAGTTCCATCAAAGTGTGGGGGTTTTCCAAGAGAAACGGAAAGAAAATTGTTGTTGGAACTCATGTTATCATAATTGAATGGAGTGCGAGAGTAATTTGAAGTAACCGATTTCTTCTTCTTCCTTCTCTTGATGTAGATGGACCCTTCATCACTACTTGATGTTGAGAATGAGGATGACTCAATCACTATCCTCTTGCTCTTGCTCTTGCTCTTACTCTTTTTCTTGTGATCTCCAATCTTCTTGGAGCAATCGGATACATCAAACTTGGCGTTATCGTCTTCCTTGTGTATCTCATCTTCTTTGCCCTTGTTCTTCTCAAGACTCTTGTGTGAATCTTCTCCGGCCATGATCTCCTCGAGTTGTTAGACTCAAATTTGAGGAACCAGGCTCTGATACCACTTGAAAGTACGCCTAGAGGGGGGTGAATAGGCGATCGTCGCTTAAAACCTGCACACAAAAAATTCAGCCCGAGGCTGCCTGGCGGACTGTCCGCTGGGAGTGTCCGCTGGGCACTTCCAACGTCCGCTGGGGGGTCTCGGGAATGGAATGCAATCTTTCGAAAAATAAAACTTGTATACCAAATTCCACTTGAATAGAAAGACTCTAATACAGGTGAGGAACACTAAATGTGGAAGCAATCTAGTTCAAAGTAAGTACACAAGTAGATCGGGCAAGAATACTAGACGAAGGTAGGAATAACAAAAATACTAGAATGAAGTAAGATAATCAAGCACAAAAGACACAAGATTTTCACCCGAGGTTCGAATCCACTCAAGGATTCTACGTCCCCGTTGAGGAGTCCACAAAGGACCGGGTTCCTCTCAACCCTTTCCTCTCTCAAGCAACCACAAAGGTCAAACTTGAGTTTTTCACTAGCAACAAGGGTAATACAAACTTCTCAATCCAACCACACCACGAGTTGGTTGTTCTTGAGCACCTCTAACCGTCTAGGAGCTAAGCTCCAAGAGTAATAGATGTGGAAAGTGTTGGAGAATGCCAAGAGATGCCCAAGAGAGGTGAATCTCTTGGGGAGAACTTGAATCTTGCTTGGATCTTGCTCAAATCAAACCCTAGGCCAAAGATTTGGAGTTGGGAAGCTAGGGTTTCACTTTGGGAAGCTTTGGAGTGCTTAGAATGTGCTTGAGACTCAGTTTCACAGGTTAGGCAAGTCTTTTTCTCGAATGGGGGTCGTGGGGTATTTATATGGTCTCACTGGAAACTAGCCGTTAGGCAGTTTCCAGTGACCTGGCGGACTGTCCGCCAGTCCTGGCGGACTGTCCGCCAGGAGCTCTCGGGTTTAGGCTGATTAAGCGCCCTGGCGGACTGTCCGCCAGGACTGGCGGACTGTCCGCCAGGAGCTCTCGGATTTGCATAAATTTCTACAAGGCTTACTCTCCGGATTTGATTTATTGGTGATCTTCCACACACTTTCCACATCCCCCTTGATAGTACGGTATACCTATACTCAAGAAAACATAAAACAAATAAATTTCTCCACTTGCAACTCTTTTCTTGATCCGGTACCGTTCTCCAACTTTGAATAGTCGTCAAGATTCACTCCTTTTTCTTTTCTCCTTTTTTGTTTCTTTGACCCCTGCTCATTATACTCAATTGAAGCATTAGATACTCATTTAGGTTGTTATTAATCACCAAAATAGGTCATTAGGCCTAGATGCACTTTCACCCCTCACAATCCATACTTGCAGGCCCACAACCTGACGGCAAGCGGCGGGCACACGATGGGCTCGGGCGCTCGGCTCGCGTGCAGTGACTCGGCTCACAGGACGCATGGGCAGCTTTACCTGAATAAAGTCACGTAGGGTCTCTAGTTTGTTCTTGTGTCGTGCTGCTGCCGCACGATCTATCATTTATGTATGTGTCGACTGCCCCCTTCTGGCGCTAGTAGCCTGCTAGCTAGTCATGTGTCGTGCAGGCCGTGACGTAATATGTTTGTTACCCCAAACGAAGTATTACCGAGTGAGTATAGCATCTTGAACAGTGCCAGAGCGTGCTTACATCTTGAACAAAGTGTTGCAATGTAACATCCCGGATTTTCCGGAATGTTATCTTAGTGCAAAAATCGTGAATTTCAAAAACTTTTCGTGATGTGCCCTAGTTAGAACATAATATAAGGTTAATTTCTCTCTTCCTCGAATTCTTAGTAAATTTAATTGAAATTAAGGACTATTAAAATACTAGTGTGAATATTTGAAGTCCTTTCGAGTCTATTTGCAATCTTCTTGTTATAATTGATTGTTGGAATTTCTTGTTTGGCTTTCAATTTTGTGTGAACCAATTGTGTGGAGTTTGAATTTGAATGGGCCATTCAAATTAAAACTCAGACTCTAATACCCTCAAAACCCCTGTGGGCCGAAACCCATGAGCGCAGCCCACAAGCCGGCCCAGTTCCCTCTTCTTTCCCCCGCGCAGCACAAACCACACACGGCCCACACGGCCCACGGCCGCACCCCGCGCTCGCCCTTCACCTTTCCCCCGGGGCGGCTGACAAGCGGACCCCGCCAGTCAGCTTTCCCCCTTCTCCCGTCGCGACCCGAAGCTTCGCTCCGCCCCGCAGCGCTCCGCTCCGCTCCGCCCGCAGCTCCGCTCCGCTCCACCCGCTGCTCTGCTTCGCTCCGCCCCGCAGCGCCCTGCCCCGCAGCAGCCCGGCTCCGCTCCGACCGCGTCGCCGCTCGCCCCGCTCCACGACAGCGAGCCCAACCGCCGCGCCCTGCTTTCTCCTTCGTCGCGCTCCTTTTTCCTTTTTCTCCCCCGCCGTGAGTATGTCGGCTCATATCAAAGCCATGAGTAGAAAGCTATGGAGAGTGGTAAATGATGGATATATCATTTTGGACTCAAAAAATTTGACACCCCTAGAAGAGGAAAATGAGATACTAAATGATCAAGGGGTCAATGTGCTCTTTAGTGCCCTTGGTGTGACCGAATTTAATAGAGTCAAGAGTCTCACAAATGCACATGACATATGGGAAAAGCTCATGGAAATTCATGAGGGCATATCAAGTGTGAAAGAGGCTAAGTTATATTTGCTTAAGGGAAATTTTAGTGAATTTACCATGAAGAAGGATGAGAGTATAGCCGAGATGTTCAACCGGCTAAATGACATTGTGAATGACCTCAAGGGATTTGGATTTGAGGTACCGGATGCGGATTTCAACCACAAATTTCTTAGATGCCTTCCGGAAAGATATGATACAATTGTGACCTTGCTTGAAAGGTCAAATGTGAAGACCGCAACTCCCACACAAATATTGGGAGAAGTTCTCACTCATGACATGTTCAAGAAATCTCAAGATGAAGCTCATGGGGGAGAAATTGATATGAAAAAGAGAAGTGTGGCATTCAAAGCTCAAGATAGCAAAAAGGAAGAAGAAAGTGAGTGCCAAGAAGAAGAATCGGATGAAGAGATGGCTCTCTTTGTCAAGAGATTCAATAGAATGATGAGCAAGAAGAACTTTGGCAAGAAAGGTCAATCATCAAGAAAAAATCCTTTTATGGACAAGACTTGTTTCCAATGCGGTGAAATGGGTCATATTATTGTCAATTGTCCAAACAAGAAAGATGACAAGAACAAGAAAGACAAGAAAAATGATGAAAAGAAGAAGAAGAAGTTCATCAAGAAGAAGAAGAATGATCAAGCTTATTTTGTTGAGTGGGATTCCGATGCAAGCTCCGATGAGGATGATGATGATGATGATGACAAGTCATCCAAGGGAGTTGCCGGGATCGCCATCAAGGAGGCTCCATCTCTCTTCTCCACACCACATTGTCTTATGGCAAAGGGTGGTGCAAAGGTACAACAAGATGATGAACTTGATGAACTTTCATATGATGATCTTGTTGAAATGCTCAATGATGCCGATGAATTCATGACTAAAGAAAAGGCCAAGTTAAAGGAATTGAGGTTGAAGTTTTCTTCTCTTCAATATTCCTATGTGGAGTTAAAGACTTCACATGAGAATCTCAAAGAAACTCATGAGAAGCTTGAGGAAGCTCACAATGCCCTACTTAATCATGAAAGAAAAGCAACATTGAGCATTGGTGTGAGTTGTGACTTAATTGATGATAAATCTTGTGGTTCTAGTCCTACTAGCTCTTTTTGCACCAAAATTGATGACTCATCTTGCAATGAATCTCTCATTATGGAAAATAATTTGTTAAATAAAGAGGTTATTTGCTTGACTAATGATTTGAGAAAGTGCTATGATAGTAGAGCCATGTTTAATCATTGTTGGGCAAGTCAAAAGTTCACCTTGAACAAGCAAGGGTTTGGATATATTCCTAAGAAAGGGAAGAAGGCTTTTGTGCAAACCAAAACTACCTTTGTGAAGAGTAGTGGTAAGTCATATTATGAAAAATGCAAGAAGGTTGGTCATGTTGAGAAGAATTGCACCAACATGAAAGTCATATCCTTTGATTCAAGTTACATTATTATGAGAAATTCAAATGGCAATGTTAGTGCAAAATTTGTTGGAATACCTATAGATGGTGCTAAAAAGAATGCCATTTGGGTACCAAAAGTCTTGGTTGCTAACGTTGAAGGACCCAAGAAAGTTTGGGTATCTAAAAGAGTTATTTCTTTATTGTAGGTAAACTACAAGTCCGGAGGAAGACATTGGGTACTTGATAGTGGATGCACTCAACACATAACCGGAGATCCGATGATGTTTTCCTCTCTAGATGAGAATGTGGATGGCTATAGTGATATTATCTTTGGTGACAATAGCCGAGGCAAAGTCAAAGGAGTTGGTACAATTTCAATCTCAAGTGATCATTTTCTTTCAAAAGTATTGTTGGTTGATTCTCTCAAGTTCAATCTCTTAGCGGTCACTCAACTTTGTGATTTTGGATATAAATGTAGTTTCACTAAAGATGATGTAGTAGTGACTAGCTTGGATGGAAAAAATCACATCTTTACGGGATTTAGATATGAGGATGTATATCTTGTGGATTTTACTACTAAAGAGGCCAACTTGTCTACATGTTTGTTCACTCAATCATCTTTGGGTTGGTTATGGCATAGAAGACTTGGTCATGTTGGCATGAAACAACTCAACCGTCTCATAAAGCATGATTTAGTAGTTGGCTTGAAGAATGTGAAGTTTGAGAAAGATAAGTTATGTAGTGCATGTCAAGCCGGGAAGCAAGTTGCAAATGCTCATGCAACTAAGAGTGTCATGTCAACCGAGAGACCATTGGAATTATTGCATATTGATTTATTTGGTCCTACTACTTATAGAAATATTGGTGGAAATTGCTATTGTCTTGTGGTAGTGGATGATTACTCAAGGTATACTTGGGTTTTCTTTCTTCATCACAAAGCCGATACTTATGACATATTCAAAAAATTCTTGACAAGGGCCGAAAATGAATTTGAACTCAAGGTGAAGAGAGTGAGGAGTGACAACGGAAGTGAATTTAAAAACACAAGAGTTGAAGAATGGTGTGATGAGAAAGGAATCAAGCATAAATTTTCAACTAAGTACACTCCGGAACAAAATGGTCTTGTTGAGCGGAGAAATAGAACCTTGATTGACATGGCAAGATCAATGCTTTCCGAGTACAATGTTTCCGATAGTTTTTGGGCCGAAGCAATCAACACGGCTTGTCATGCGTCTAATAGATTGTATTGTCATAGATTCCATAACAAGACCCTATATGAGTTGCTCATTGGAAGGAAACCAAATATATCATATTTTAGAGTATTTGGTTGCAAATGCTATATTCTCAAGAAGGGAACTCGGTTATCAAAGTTCCAAAGCAAATGTGATGAGGGTTTTCTTCTCGGGTATTCATCTTGTAGCAAGGCTTATCGGGTCTACAACAAAACATATGGTATTGTTGAAGAAGCATATGATGTTGAATTTGATGAAACAAATGGGTCTCATAATGAACAAGAAAATCTTGATGATGTGAGAAGTGATGGTTTAAGAAATGCAATAAAAAATATGTCAATTGGTGACGTTTGACCAAGAGAAGAAGATGAAAGTGATGATGGTCATTCTATCTCTATTAGAGTTAATTCTTCAACGTCTATCTCAAATGATCAAGCACAACAAATAGTACAAGATTCTAGTAACAATGATTCTCAAGTACAAGATCAAGTTGGTTCATCAAGTGTACCTTCTTCATCAACTCAAGAACCCATCGCTCTTCAAAGAACTCATCATATTCTTGCAAAGGATCACCCCGTGGATCAAATTATGGGTGATATTAGTAAGGGTGTCCAAACTCGATCTCGCATTGCTTCATTTTGTGAACATTATTCTTTTGTATCTTTTCTTGAACCTAACCGTGTAGATGATGCATTGAGAGATCCGGATTGGGTGAATGCTATGCATGAAGAATTGAATAATTTCACCCGGAATCAAGTTTGGGACCTAGTTGAGAGGCCTAGAAATTATAATGTCATTGGCACTAAATGGGTTTTTAGAAACAAGCAAAATGAAGATGGAATGGTTGTGAGAAACAAAGCAAGATTGGTGGCTCAAGGCTTCACTCAAGTCGAAGGTTTGGATTTTGGTGAAACTTTTGCCCCCGTTGCTAGACTAGAAGCTATTAGAATCTTATTAGCTTATGCTTGCTCTCATAACATAAAACTTTTTCAAATGGATGTGAAAAGTGCTTTCTTAAATGGCAAAATTAGTGAACTTGTTTTTGTTGAGCAACCTCCCGGTTTTGAAGATCCCAAGAAGCCAAATCATGTATATAAGCTCTCTAAAGCTCTTTATGGTTTGAAGCAAGCTCCACGAGCTTGGTATGAAAGATTGAGAGACTTTCTTATTTCCAAGGGATTCAAAATTGGTAAGATTGACACTACCTTGTTCACTAAAACTATTGGTAAGGATTTGTTTGTTTGTCAAATTTATGTTGATGACATTATCTTTGGTTCAACTAACCCAAGTTTTTGTGAAGAATTTGGTGAAATGATGTCTAGGGAATTTGAGATGTCCATGATCGGTGAATTGAGTTTCTTTCTTGGACTTCAAATCAAGCAACTCAAGGAAGGCACCTTTGTGTGTCAATCAAAATATGTGAAGGATATCTTGAAGAAATTTGGTATGGAAGATGCAAAACCAATCAAGACCCCTATGGCCACAAATGGGCATCTCGACCTAGATGAGGGAGGTAATGTAACACCCTGAGGTAATTTATTTAAATTTTAATGAATTTATTTTGGGCTCAAATAAAATTTCCGGAGTTTTCTCTAATTTATCTCGCATTTAAAGTAATTTTATAACGCAAGTAAATAAAATTTATTATAGGTTTAAATCGTTTGTGCATACATGCTGCTGCATTATTTCATTTGTGTTGAGTGTATAGGTTTGAATTCAAATTTTGTTTGAATTCAATTAGATTTGTTTGATTTTAGTGGGAGTTTAGAAAAGGAAAAGAAGGAAGTAGGCAGCCCAACCCAGCAGCCTTGGCCAGCCCAGCCTCTCTTCCCCTCCTCTCTCCCGCATGGGCCATCCGAGGCCCAGCTCCTCCGATCTCTCTTCCTCCCCCGCGTGGGCTGCACGCCGGCCCATTCCCTTGCCCCAGCCCGAGCGCGCCGCGCCCCCTCTTCTCTCTCTCTGCCAGGCCGGCCCCGCGCGTCAGCGCCTTCTTCTCCCCCTCCTTCTTCTTCCCTGTGCGCAACGGCCCCCGCGAGATCGCCGGCGACCCTCTCTCCCCGGGCCCGCGCGCCAGTGTGGCTCCGCCGCCCTACAAGTAGCGGTCCCACGCCCCTCGGAACCCTAACCCTAACTCCTGCGTCGCCCGAGGATCTCCAGCGCCGCCGCCCCTTCTCCTCCGCCGCGCAGACTCCCTCGGCCTCACCGTCGCGCCGCCACTCCGCCGTGCCACAGACCTCAATAGGCCCCGCATCCGCTCCGCCGCCTCGCCTGGAAGCTTCCCAAGTCCAGTTATCGTGCCCCGAGCCTCTGCATCACCGGGATTCCGCGAAGAGACCGCCGCCGGTGGGCCGCTCCGCCCCTGCAATTCTTCGTCGCCGGCGACCCCTGAACCTCCCTAACCCCTCTGGCACCTTCACAGGACCTCCACGCAACGATCCCCGGTGACCAGTACCCCGGAGAACCTCGGCAACACCTCTCCCCGCGGGAGCCCGAGCCCTTCCGCCGCCGGTCGTCGTCGTCGTCCTTTCTCCGTCGTATTCCCGGCCTCCACAGCCCCTCGGTGAGCTTCGCTCCCTCTCCCTGGACCTCTTGCACCGGTTGCCGTAGCTCTTAGCCACCCGTAGCGCCCGGAACCCGCGCGCCGTCGTTACGCCGGCGAACCGAGCCGCCGGTCACCGCGGGCCGTCCTCTCCGGCCGATGCCGCCCCTTCCTGAGCCCACCAGTGGATTACTCGCCCCGCGCTCGTGCTCTACGGCCAAACCGCGGGCCAAAAGACCCATTGTCGCGCCCAGACCCCTGCTCCGGCGAGACCCCGGGCCGCGTCGCCGCGGCAGCTGCCGCCGGCGTCACCACACCGCCGCCCGGACCCCCTTCTTTTCTCCTGAGCCGTTCGATGCAGATCCGGTGGCACAGATCCGTCCCGCGCGCGAGTCAAAGGAACCGCGTACCGGTCAGCGCTGGTAGTTTTGCTAAAGAGTCCCTGCGTTTTCCTGGAATTGACCCGCAGTCCTAGTTAGTTGAGAAATAATTCCAGAATGACCCAGAATCTTGCCCGGACCCCCCTGAGCTTCCTGGATTTTGAACCCGCAGTCCATATCTTGGGTTTTCTCGCGCTAGCCCCTGAGTCTAGGGTTTATTTACGTTTAAGTCCTCGGTTTTTTGTGCAGAACCCCCTGGAAGTTAGGTTTCCTTACAAATAGGTCCCTGGGTCATGTCTTGAGCGTAGTTTTCGCGTTTTAGCTCCGTTTTAGGTGTTCTTTATATCCACGCGATCGTTGTAACGCGTAGAATAGTTTTAGGCCAGTTTTATGTGCTGTTCCATTGTATTGGTGTACTGTTTCCTTATAGTTTGCTATTGTTTGTGCATGTGTGTATGTATGGACTATGCTTGATGATCGTGAGTAGACGCGGAGCCTTTGGACGTGTACCAGGAGCAGCCCTCTTCCGAGCAGTTCGAGCAGCAGCCGGGAGAGTACGAGGAAGGCAAGTATAACATGAACCTTCTATCACTTTTAAATACAATTTCATACTGCATTTTAATACCGTATACCTATAAGGATTTCCTAGCCACTTTATATCCTATATATATATATATATCCTATGGGTTGCATTTTGGTTACTTATGCTAGGTTGCTGCGCTATAACACACTTGGTCCTTTTTAATTAAATTTGATTAATGGTCTTATGCAACTTAATTCTGGAGCCGGCCCTCTGTGCTGTGTGCTTGAGTGGTTTGTGCGTCCTTAAAAGATGTTTTTGTTAGAAACATGGTTTAGGGGGCCAGCACGGTGCTTAGTGCTTGGTTGGCCACTCTCCATAAGGACCGGTTCATAGAGCGACAACCTGGGACAACCGCGCAACCACAAGACTGGAATGGGACGGTCTTGACTTACTAATTAGGTCGTGTTGGTTCGGGAGTAACTTACCTGCGTGGGCAAGAGGGGTGGTAAGCTTCAATGGTCCCTGCTCCTCCGGCTTGGTCTGTGCTGTGTGTCTTGTACCCCCGGAGGTGGGCCCCATCGTCGCTGATCCAGAATCCTTAGCGGTTACACCTTACCAACGTGATCCTTTGTAACGGTCTCGTAGTGTGCTTGCTAGCCATCTCACCTAAGGAAGTGTGATGAACAACTAGCGTAGCTCACGACTTGTGGGTAAAGTTGTGCAACCTCTCGAGAGTGTAAAACTGATATATCAGCTGTGCTCACAGTCATGAGCGGCCCAGATCCTCCTTTTGATTAGTGGGGTTATCAACCTTTGACGAGGGAGATTCCCCGGGTGGTTTTGGTTTGGGTGGTTCTTAGTAGTTCTTAATTAATATTGATTAATTTCTTATGCAATTTGGGTTATGGTAATTCATCCACTTGTAGTAATTAGCTTAAATAAAATTTGCCAAGATTAAAAGCTAATGCAGTTGAGTCAGCTAGCCTAGAGCCTCATAGTTTGTGTTATACTTGTTGAGTACGAGTTTGTACTCACACTTGCCTCTTTACTCTTCTGTTCTATTTCGGATATCTTCGACTGCTGCTCAGTGCCTGGTAACGTGGAGGATTACGTCAGCGGCTTTGACGACTTCTAAGCGTTTGTCTCCCAGTCGACGTCCCTGTGGCGCCCAGCACTTCATGTATTCATTTTACGCTTCCGCATTCCTTGAACTGATTCTTGATTCAGTTGTAATAAAGATATTCATTTTATAATTTATACGCTTTTATTCGTGACATGCGTTGTGATATCTTGATAATCTGTTGTATATATGCGTGACTTGATCCTGGCGCATATATGATTGCTCGATTTATGTTCTTATAAATCGGGTGTGACAGGTAATCCGGTTGATCAAAAGCTTTACCGTTCTATGATTGTAGTTTGCTTTATTTGACCGCATCTAGGCCCGATATCATGTTTAGTGTTTGCATGTGTGCACGATTTCAAGCCGCACCTAGAGAATGTCATTTGACCGCCGTCAAAAGGATTTTGAGATACTTGAAATGTACTTCTAATATTGGTTTATGGTATCCCAAGGGTGCTCACTTTGATTTGGTTGGATTCTCGGATTCGGACTATGCGGGGTGCAAGGTTGATAGGAAGAGCACTTCCTGTGGTTGTCAATTTCTTGGAAGGTCTCTTGTCTCTTGGTCTTCAAAGAAACAAAATTTCGTGGCTCTTTCAACCGCGGAAGCGGAATATATTTCGGCCGGAAGTTGTTGTGCACAATTGTTATGGATGAAGCAAACTCTTCTTGACTATGGTGTGAATTTTGATGAAATTCTCTTGTTGTGTGATAATGAAAGTGCCGTGAAGATTGCTACTAACCCGGTTCAACATTCAAGAACCAAGCATATTGATATCCGCCATCATTTCCTTAGAGATCATGTAAACAAGGGTGATATCAAGATTGATGGTATTGGCACGGATGATCAATTAGCCGATATATTTTCTAAGCCCTTGGATGAATCTCGGTTTTGCAAGTTGAGAAATGAGTTAAACATCATTGACTTCTCAAATGTGGCTTGAAAACTAGCACATGTGGCATATGGTTTTTCCATGTTTTTCTTTGTTTCTTTTTTCTGAATTTTTTAAGGGACTTTTGAGCCGTTTATGACTTTTCATGATTTCACTCAATTTATTTTTGAATTTTTGTTACAACTTGCTCATGAGAGAGTTTGGAAGGTTTTCATGCAAGATTTGAGATTTTTAGATTTTTATATGAGCAATGATCCCATGTTGAAGTTGGAATTGTGAAAATTGGCTGATTTCTGAACAGATTGAAATTTGGTCGTGCGGACGGTCCGCGGGTAAGAGGCGGACGGTCCGCCGTTCATGAGTTTTGGTCACCACCAGCACTGCAACTTATTTTGGGCCGCAGAAGTTATGGAGCGGACTGTCCGCGGGTTCGTGGCGGACGGTCCGCGGACTGATCACCAGAGGGACTGCAAAGTTATTTCGGGCAGCAGTGTTACGAAGCGGACGGTCCGCGTGTAAGAGGCGGACGGTCCGCCGGTCATCAGGATTGATCTGCAGAGGCTGTGCAGAGTTCATGTCCGTAGTGAAACTTCATCGCGGACGGTCCGCATGGACGTCGCGGACGGTCCGCCACTAGACAGAAATATAGGGCCGACCAGACTTGGCTTATATTGGGCTGTCTCTTTCTCTCCTCTCACCAACCCGAGACATTCTCTCCAAAAGCTCTCTCTCTTTCTCTCTCAAGCACGTGGGGAAGATTTCAAGGTCAAGGATTTTTGGCGTGATTCGCGGACAGTCCGAGCACATCCCCGGACTCTTATCGTGATTCTTCATCATGTCCTCTCGGTATTTCGATGAATCCCTAACTCTTGTTGTTGGATTTGTTCATTGGAAAGAGTTAGGGTTAGTTGCTCCGATCTATTTTTGGGCCATGGATTCTTGCAAATAGTTGGGGCACTTTGTTTCTAGTGATGAGGAGATGGTGTAGTATTAATTCAGTTGGTGGATTTGAATCTAAACTCAAATTGTGGATGGATCAAATGTTGGGGCGACTGCTGTGTTTATGCGCTGAACAGATGAGTCACGGACGGTCCGCGGTAAGTAGGCGGACGGTCCGCCTCTGCAAGCGGACGGTCCGCTGGTGTCACGCCGACGGTCCGTCGGTGGCAAATTTTTTCAGCAAGAATCAGAATTGACTTATATGATTATGGATTGGATATCTTATTTTTGTAATTATTCTTATGGTCAATTCTTGATCTCAGGCCACCTCGGAAAATTCTCAAATCTTTCACATCAAAAATCAAGGAGGCTGGAACATCAAAGAGGCAAAGGGATGGTGATAATTCCGATGACTCGGACTATGCTCCTAATCCTAGTGACATGGCTGCTGCATCCTCAGTGGGTGGTGTTGGTGATGATTCTTCAGAGGAGGAATTTGAGGATTTTGAAGATGATGTTACTGTCTTGATGGGGCTAGATCTTCCTAGCCGACAGTGGACTGCTGAGAGCTATGCTAATGCTAGAGCAGTGAATCAGTTCGACATGCCTTGTGGCACCAACATCCTCTTTTTCAGAACCAAGGTACAACAAGATGCTTACTTCGGTCATTTGGTTAAGAAGACTGTGTTCAAACATCAAACCATTGACCTGGGGTATATGAGATCACATCCTGTCATGACTGATCTAGTGGACAGATTTGAGTAAATGGGATTAGCAAATTTTCTGCAACATAGATGTGATTGGAATGAAACAGTCATACGCCAGTTCTATGCCACCCTAGAAATTGATATGGTAGCTGGCATATTTAGATGGTCCACTGGGAAAAGAACATATTTTGCTACATTTGCCCAGTTTGCTGCAGCTAATCAGTTGGACTATGATTTCATCACCAGTGAACAAAGCATGAATGTAGTCTTAGAAAATCCTCTAGATGAGAATGACTACCCCATGTACTATGAGCCTGCACATCTTGGTATTGCCAGAAGCTTTGAGGGAACTCAGGGTATGAGGCATCATCCTGCAGTGATCAATAAAATTGCAAGAGTCACATTCATGCCTAAGAGTGGAAACAAGGACAAGGTTAGAGGGCTCTATTGGAATGTGATCTCTCATGTCATGAATGGGAATAGAATTGATGTCATTGCCCTAATCATGGATCAGCTTGCAGATTTAAAGCTCAATATGGAGATGAACTTATACTTTGCTCTATACATTATGTCCATCATCAAGGCAACGACCTCTTTCAGAGGCATTTGTGAGTGCAAGCATACTCCTTTTAGGCCCTTCAAGAACGATCATGCTTTTCTTATGAGGCCGTTGACTCCTTTCCCTGGAGATGCTGAAGCACAGGGGCATGGTGGTGATGACGATAGCGACGATGATGCTCACATAGGAGCAGCTGCAGCTCAGCCTGGCATGCCACCTGTCACACCCGATTTATAAGAACATAAATCGAGCAATCATATATGCGCCAGGATCAAGTCACGCATATATACAACAGATTATCAAGATATCACAACACATGTCAGGAATAACATTAATATAAATCGTAAACGAATCATAAATGAATTATTTTATTACAACCGAATCAAGAATCGGTTCAAGAGTTGCGGAAGCGTAAAAGAGATACACGGAGAGCTGGGCGCCACAGGAACGTCAACTGGGAGACAAACGCCTAGAAGTCGTCGAAGCCGCTGACGTAGTCCTCCACGTTGCCGGGCACTGAGCAGCAGTCGAAGATATCCAAAATAGAATAGAAGAGTAGAGAGGCAAGTGTGAGTACAAACTCGTACTCAACAAGTATAACACGAGCATGAGGCTCTAAGGTTAGCTGACTTAACTGCATTAGCTTTTAGTCTTGGCATATTTTATTAAAGCTAATTACTACAAGTGGATGAATTACCATAAACCCAATTGCATAATAAATTAATCAATATTAATTAAGAACTACTGAGATCCACCCAAACCAACCACCCGGGGAATCGCCCTCGTCAAAGGTTGATAACCCCACTAATCAGACGGAGGATCTGGGCCGCTCATGACTGTGAGCACAGCTGATATATCAGTTTTACACTCTCGAGAGGTTGCACAACTTTACCCACAAGTCGTGAGCTACGCTAGTTGTTCATCACACTTCCTTAGGTGAGATGGCTAGCAAGCACACTACGAGACCGTTACAAAGGACACGTTCGTAAGGTGTAACCGCTAAGAATTCTGGATCAGCAACGATGGGGCCCACCTCCGGGGGTACAAGACACACAGCACAGACCAAGCCGGAGGAGCAGGGACCATTGAAGCTTACCACCCCTCTTGCCCACGCAGGTAAGTTACTCCCGAACCAAAATGACCTAATTAGTAAGTCAAGACCGTCCCATACCAGTCTTGTGGTTGTGCGGTTGTCCCAGGTTGTCGCTCTATGAACCGGTCCTTATGGAGAGTGGCCAACCAAGCACTAAGCACCGTGCTGGCCCCCTAAACCATGTTTCTAACAAAACATCTTTTAAGGACGCACAAACCACTCAAGCACACAGCACAGAGGGTCGGCTCCAGAATTAAGTTGCATAAGACCATTAATCCAATTAATTAAAAAGGACCAAGATTTGTTATAGCGCAGCAACCTAGCACAACTAATCAAAAATGCAACCCATAGGATATATATAAAGGATATAAAGGTGGCTAGGAAATCCTTATAGGCATACAGAATTAAATGCGGTATGAAATTGTATTTAAAGGTGATAGGAGGTTCATGTTATACTTGCCTTCCTCGTACTCTCCCGGCTGCTGCTCGAACTTCTCGGAAGACGGCTGCTCCTGGTACTGCTCCAAAGGCTCCGCGTCTACTCACGATCGTCAAACATAGTCCACACATACACACATGCACAACAATAGCAAAATATAAGAAAACAGTACAACATTACATAGAAACAGCACACAAAACTAGTCTAAAGCTATTCTACGCGTTACAACGATCGCGTGCATATAAAGAACACCTAAAACGGAGCTAAAACGTGAAAACGGCGCTTAAAACAGGATCCAGGGACCTAATTGTAAGAAAAACAGGACTTCCAGGGGCTTCTGGACAAAAACCGAGAACTAAAACGTAAATAAAGCATAGATCTAGGGGCTAGCTCGAGAAAACTCAAGAGATGGACTGCGGGTTCAAAATCCAGAGAAACCAGGGGGGTCCGTGCAAGATTCTGGGTCATTCTGGAATTATTTCTCAACTAACTAGGACTGCGGGTTGATTTCCCGGAATCCCGAGGGCTCTTTGGCAAAAGCGGCAGGCCGAACCGGTACGCTTTAATCTGGAGCGTTGGATCATGATCTGATGGCTCGGATTAGATCTGCTACGCGAAGGGGTATGCGAGGACCTCACCCGTCCGATCGGGATCTAACGCGCCAGGGCCTATCATAATGGAAATCAAATCCCACGCGCCGGATCAGGAACGGACGGCTCAGATTCAAAGCAAAGGTGAACCGGTATCTTCTAATCCGGATCGTCGGATCGCGATCCGGCGGCTCCGATCTACTTCGGCTCGACCTAATCCTGTCCGCTCACCTCGCATCCTACGGCTCGGGCAGATGGGCGCGTGGGACGGCGGCGCCGGCCACCGGAGCTCGGCTCCCGCGGCGGAGGCTCGCCGGCGATGGCCGATCTTGGCCGTTCGGCCTCCATCCGGGACGAGATCAAGTCCTGGAGGTCGAGCACGACGTGGGGAACTCGTCTAGGCGCTCAGGAAGGCGGACTAGGGCTCGGGTAGGGGATCCCCACGGCGAGGGCGGCTCGGGGCGGCGAACACGCCGGCGTGCGCGCGTTCCGGGCTCGGGTGCGGCCTACGGCCTACGACAACTGGCGCAAAAGGAGCAGGGGATGGAGGAGGAGCTCACCAAAGTGTTGTAGAGGGCGGGGCTACAGCGGAACAGGGAGGTCGACGACGACCGGCGGAGGAAGCGGGCGGCGCTCGTGGGCAGGTGGCAGCAGAGAGGCTCGGGCGCCCGTGACCGCACGGATTGGTCGGGGAACTTCCTGCGAAGGTGGAAGAGGGGTCATGGAGGCATGGAGCTCACCGACGACGAGCAATTGCGGCGGCGGATGAACCTACCCGCGGTGGAGCTCCGGGGCAATTCGAACGGAGGAACGGCCCGAGGTCACAGATGAAGGGCTCAGGAGCTCCGGGGTGACGAGGCGGTGCCGATGCGCAAGCTCTCGCTGGCTGTGGTGCGGTGGAACAGCGTGCCCACGGTGGCGCAGAGGAGAGGGTGCGGCGGAGGAAAAGGGGACCGGCGGCGCTGGGGATCCTCGGGCAACGCAAGAGCTAGGGTTAGGGTTCGGGGGGCTGCCCTTTGTACAGTGGCGGAGCCACACTGGCGTGCGGGCCCGGAGCAGGGGGGGGTCGCCGGAGATCTCGGAGGGGGGGGCCGTTACGCCGGGGAAGAAAGAGGAGAGGAGGAAGAAGCGCTGACGCGTGGGGCCCGACGGTCAGAGGGAGACGGGGGAGAGCTGGAGAGGGCGAGCGCGCTCGGGCTGAGGGAGAAAGGTGGGCCGGGGCGCGGCCCACGCGAGAGAAGGAGAGGGAGGGAGGGTGGAGCTCGGGCTTGGCCCACGCGGGAAGGAGGGGAAAGAGGAGAGAGGGGGAAAGAGATGGGCCGAGAGAAGAGCCGGCCCACGGGCTTTGGTTGCTTTCCTTCTTTTCCTTTTCTTTTTCTATCCTCAAACATTCAAACAAAACCATTCGAATTCAAATGCAAATTGAATTCAAACCTATGAACTCAACACAAATAAAATAATGCTGCGGCATGAATGCACAAACAATTTAATCCTATGATAAACTTTATTTCCTTGCGTTATAAAATTACTTTAAATACGAGATAATTTAGAGAGAACGCTGGAAAATTTATTCAAGCCCAAATAAATTTATTAAAAAATTTGAGGAAGTTACCTTAGGGTGTTACACCACCACCACCCCCTCCCGTACAGCAGCAGTGGGCTCCTCCAGCTGGCTATTTTGATCCGTATTTTACATCCATGCAGGCAGGTCTCTCCTCTCAGATTGCCGGGTTGACTAGTCAGATGCAGAGTCAGATGGATCTCAACTTCCAGAACATGCAGCAGCAGATGTTCCAGCCCATGATGGCTCAGATGCAGGGTGTTCAGGAGAGTTTACACTCAGATATTGCAGCTCTTGACTCCCGTTTTGAGGATTTGCCTTCGTCTGAGCAGTTTGAGTAGCTCGAGCATAGGCAGCAGCATTTAGAGCAGCGCTTTGACACCTTCAGCACAGCCTTCACCGGGTTTTCTGACCACTTCTACTCAGTGTTCCCGGCTCCAGTGCCGCCTCGAGAGTTCTTCCCGCACCAGCCGTTCTATCCACCGCCTCCTCCTCCACCGCCGATGGATTGATCCTTTTGGAAATTGATGCCAAAGGGGGAGACGGAGCTTTGGAGTGCCTTGATCTAGGGGGAGCTCATGGATTTCTCATGGAACTCATTCGCTTTTGCTTCCGCTTGCCACTAATATTTTAATTTGTGTTGAACTTTATTGGATGGACTTATGTTTTATATCTTGCATGGATTTGGCTTGTCATTTGTGATGAACTATATTGATGTACGCTACTTCTATTTACTTATGTTCATCTTGTGGTTGTGAGGCTATGGTAATCAAGCTAAAATTCATGTCATATATATTGTGTATCTTGTATGCCTCGATTTCCACTTGTAGGGAAAACTCCGTCAAAATGCTCATATATAAATATGTGTGCTCTGGATATTCATTCAAATTTATATGTACATATCAAGGGGGAATTCTCTCTACTCATCGAACTTGGTGAACTTATTCATACAATATTCTGAAATTTTCAAGAAAAATGAGTAAGTTTTTCCAAAGTTCAATTTCAAGTTCACCTTATGCCTAGCGTATGAAGTTGACTTGAACACTTTTATCACTCCAAAACTTAGTGTTGTCATCAATTACCAAAAAGGGGGAGATTGAAAGCATCTAGGCCCCTAATTCGTGTTTTGGTAATTAATGATAACGGTTTGTGGATTAACAATTCTTTTTGAGAAAATGAGTATAGGTTGATCCACGGATGAATGAGAGTTATTTGCGAACGTGTGGATTTTTGGAGACGATGAGAAAAGTTTGGGCTCAAGGCAAAGGTATAAAATAGGGTCTTTTGAATTCTACCGGTCACAAGGTGTTTAGTGGATGATAAGTGACCGGATTTGTTGGATAGATAGCCGTTCTATCAAGAGGGGTCATGTACTCGTGCTTGACAGGTCTCTAGTGCCATTTTGCTCAAAATATCTAAGTGCATGCATGAGGGCTAACTACGCTTTGCCGGGTTTTGAAAAAGAACATGTTTGAGTGCTGACTGCTCAAGCGCGGACGGTCCGCCCCTCGGGTGCGGACGGTCCGCTACCGTTTCAGAAGGCTTAGTGGAAATATCTTGTGGCTGGCGGACGGTCCGGCTCTCCTGGGCGGACGGTCCGCCACTCTAACTCTTTTTCGTTTCAGAAAGGATGTTCTCTGGTCTGTCTGAATTGTGTGGCCCGCGGACGGTCCGCGGATGTGGCGCGGACGGTCCGCAGGCTCTCTGTTAACTTGATCCAGAAACATTGTTGTCTCTACTTGTTCTTCTAGGATGAACGGTGGACGGTCCGCCCCTTGGTGGCGGACGGTCCGCTGGCTAATTTCAAGTTTGTTCCAGAGACTCTCATGCCTCTGGAGTTGTGGAACTCTTAACTGCGGACGGTCCGCTGGTTGGGAGCGGACGGTCCGCCAGGGCTGTAACGGCTAGTTCTGACACGCATTAAATGCTCTCTGACTCTCTGGTTTATAATGGCGGACGGTCCGGTTTTTGGAACCGGACGGTCCGCGATCTCGCAGAAAAGACTGTAACGGCTAGTTTTTGATGGGATGTCTATATATACCCAATGCCCGGCCTTTGGGTCGCTCTCTTAGCCATTTGGACTGCATTCTTGACCCTCTAGAGCTAAGACATCCCTCTCTCTCACACACTTGCTAAGGATTTGCATTTTTGAGAGTGAGAGTGCTTCCTAGTGCATTGCATCAAGAGTTTGAGCTTTGTGGCACTAGGGAATCTTCAAGCAAGGATTATTGGCTTGTTACTCTTGGGAGTTGCCGCTCCCTAGACGGCTTGGAGAAGGTGATTTCGTGGAGCTTCTTGAAGGAGATTGTTGAGAAGCCCCGATTTCGGTTGTGAGAGGTTTTGTGCTCACCTCACCGGAGTGGTGAAGAGCAACTATAGTGAAATCGAGGTGTGGAGTGGTTCCTTGTTTCTAGCCGGCTCAAGATCAAGAGGTTCTTGATAGAGGAGCGGTTGATTCTTGGAATCCACCTCAACGTGGATTAGGGGTGACCGGCAAGTCATCGACACCACGGGATAAATTTGTGTGTCAAGCTTGGTTATTTCTCTAACTCTCTTTAATTGTTGTTATTTTGAGAAATTTACTTTACTAGAGCTTGAATTGTATTATGTCACCCTAGGTTGCAAACCTTTCTAGACAAAGTAGTAGCATGACATAGGGCTTTCTTTTGTTACTAATTAAATTTCTCTAGTGTTGTTGATTTTAGTTCTAAACCGCCTATTCACCCCCCTCTAGTCGGTGTTCTTGATCCTACACCCACGCCTCCCGCCCGTTGATCGGGCGGGAGATATCCATTTTTCGAATTTTTGCCAATCGGCACCCCTTTTTCAATTTTTTAAACCCTTTTTTACAAAAAAAGTCTCGATTTTCGACTCTTGGATCTCTCCGAGGCCTCCTCCAACAGCCTTGGCAATTTCGCCGGCTGAGGTGGAGATCACCGTGAGTAAAAAAAGTAAAAGCGGTTCCCAGCACTTCTCGATCTCCGTGCCCCCTCTCTTCTTGCTCTGCCAAACTTGCTATGCGCTAGTGGAAAAAAATTGGCTGGAACACCGATCCAAAGCCACACCGATGGAGCCCCTCACAATCCATACTTGCAGGCCCACAACCTGACGGCAAGCGGCGGGCACACGATGGGCTCGGGCGCTCGGCTCGCGTGCAGCGACTCGGCTCACAGGACGCATGGGCAGCTTTACCTGAATAAAGTCACGTAGGGTCTCTAGTTTGTTCTTGTGTCGTGCTGCTGCCGCACGATCTATCATTTATGTATGTGTCAACTGCCCCCTTCTGGCGCTAGTAGCCTGCTAGCTAGTCATGTGTCGTGCAGGCCGTGACGTAATATGTTTGTTACCCCAAACGAATTATTACCGAGTGAGTATAGCATCTTGAACAGTGCCAGAGCGTGCTTACATCTTGAACAAAGTGTTGCAATGTAACATCCCGGATTTTCCGGAATGTTATCTTAGTGCAAAATCGTGAATTTCAAAAAAATTTCGTGATGTGCCCTAGTTAGAACATAATATAAGGTTAATTTCTCTCTTCCTCGAATTCTTAGTAAATTTAATTGAAATTAAGGACTATTAAAATACTAGTGTGAATATTTGAAGTCCTTTCGAGTCTATTTGCAATCTTCTTGTTATAATTGATTGTTGGAATTTCTTGTTTGGCTTTCAATTTTGTGTGAACCAATTGTGTGGAGTTTGAATTTGAATGGGCCATTCAAATTAAAACTCAGACTCTAATACCCTCAAAACCCCTGTGGGCCGAAACCCATGAGCGCAGCCCACAAGCTGGCCCAGTTCCCTCTTCTTTCTCCCGTCGCGACCCGAAGCTTCGCTCCACCCCGCAGCGCTCCGCTCCGCTCCGCCCGCAGCTCCGCTCCGCTCCACCCGCTGCTCTGCTTCGCTCCGCTCCGCAGCGCCCTGCCCCGCAGCAGCCCGGCTCCGCTCCGACCGCGTCGCCGCTCGCCCCGCTCCACGACAGCGAGCCCAACCGCCGCGCCCTGCTTTCTCCTTCGTCGCGCTCCTTTTTCCTTTTTCTCTCCCGCCGTGGCCCCGCTCGCGTGCGTCATCCGCCAGCCCCGCGCTCCGCCCCGCTCCGCGACAACCCGGCGTAACCGCCCGCGCCACGAACCCTAACCCTACCCCGCGCCGCAGCCGCCGCGACGTCGCCACGCGTCCCGGCCCGGCCGCCGAGGACCCCCGGCCGCAGCCGCTCCCGAACCCTAGCGCCCCCTATAAATCTGAGGCCGCTTCGCCCCAAACCCTAGAAGCCCCAGCCTCCCTTCCGCCGCCGCCACACGAAGAGGAGGAGAGGAGGAGGAGGAGCCGGAGCTGCGCAAGGAGGAGAAGGCCGATGCCCCGGAGCTTCACCAGGCCGGCGCCCCGTACGACGACCTCGACGCCGCCGCTCGCCCTGCACGGCCCCGATCCGCCGGCAATGACCCGCCACCGCATCGAGCCTGTCTCCCTTCAACCCCACCGGTGAGCACCACGGCCGCCGCCCCTTTTTCTTCCCCCACTGCTGCCGGCTAAGCCGAGGAACCCTCTGTAGAAACCATAGGCGCCCCATTTCCCTTCCGGCCGCCGCACCGTCTTCTTGTGCAGGGACCCGCCGCGCCGCTTCCGCACCCTGCAAACGCCGTCGCCCTACCGCCACCGCATCGTGCCGCGGGCCCGGAATGCCGGTGCCCCGCGCACGGCACGGCCACGCCGCGGCCCTGGGCAGCCAGGCCTCGCGCGCGTACGTGCGCACCTGTGCCGCAAGGCCCGAGCCATGCTGCTGCCCTTCTGCCTCGGCCCTCACCTCGCCTTACCCGCGCCTCGCTCCACCACCATCGCCACACCACGACCCCGCCACGGCTTTGCCGTGCGCGGTGACCACGCACCGCCGCCGCGACATCGCGTTCGCGTCGCGGCCAGCCCTTTGGGGAATTTCCTCGAACACCTCGCGTGCACACATTCGCGCGCACCCCCGGCACCCACACGCACGCACACACCCTTGCCCGCCACTCTGGATCCAGACGGCGCCACTCCAAATCCCACCGAGGCTGACGCATGGGCCCGGCCTGTCAGCGAGAAGGAAGAGGGAAGAAGCAGCCGGCCAGCGAGGAAGAGAAAAGGAGGGGGAGCAGACGCAGCCAGCCCGCGCGGAGGAGAAGGCCCAGCCGCGAGGAGGAGAAGAAATGAGGCCCAGCCCACGGAGGAGAAGAAGCCGGCCTGCAAAGGACCCAAGCCGAGGCAGCCCGCGCGCCTAGCCAGCCCGCTACCCGAGCCGGCCTGCTGAGCCGTAGGCCGAGCTGAACCCCAAGCTGAACCGCGAGCCAGCCGAGCCTTCTTGGGCCAGCCGAGCCGGCCCAACTCCTTTCAGCCCAGAACCAAAATGAAGCCCTTTTTCTTTTTCTTTTCCGGCCTGCTCCGTGGGGCCCGCCTGTCAGCCTCAGGGCGAGGCTGACCAGTGGGGCCCGTTGACCGTGGACCCACCTTTGACCGCTGACCGTTGACCGGTCAACGCTGACGTCAGCAGGGCCCACTGCTGACGTCATCACCCCGGACCCCCCCCCCTCTGATGACGTCATGCTGACGTCAGCATGCCACGTGGCACGCCCTGGTGCTGCCACGTGTCCCTATTTTCAGACCTTCTTTTCTGAAACTCTTTTATTAATTTCAGAAATAGGTTTTTCCTTAGAAAATTCATAATAAATTATCCGGACCTCCGAAAATTATGAAACCAGTTTCATAATTCTTCTAAAATCATGAACCACCTGTTAGAATAGGTATTGTGGTGATTTGGATCTTATTTGCAACCTTTTGTGCACTTTTGCACTTTGGTCCCTACTCTTACTCGTATTTACGAATAGGACCCGTCCGCGAGGAGCTGACCGACGACCAGGACTACCTGGAGGCTCAGGAGGACTTCGAGGAGACGCCAGGTTCATGCCCATCTACGATTTGAATCCCTATTAGGCATTTGCTTGTAGGTATGCTATCGCTGTATGTGTATATATGTATATCGAGATAAACTTGCATGGCCTCTTTACGAACCATACTCCTTGCCAACCTACCTTACTTGTTTATTATATGAAAAGCCTTGTAAATCCTTGAATGTGTATGTGTGGGATATGGATGGATAGTCTTGGCGTGTGTGAAGTGGTTCTCTTCAGGAGTTGGTGATTAGGGTTTAGCCGGGAGTGGGCAACCTAACTCGATCGTGGATCGAGGGCTTGGGGTGTGTATCTTGGCACACCCTACGGAGTACCTGTGGCAGGTACAGTTTTGGTTACGTGTTTGAGGTGTGTGGGGCACCCGTTAAGGGTGCAGTTGCGGACCACCGTGGTGGATACGCTTTTGTCGAAGATGCCCGCTCCGGCAGATAAGGACCGGGTGAGAGTAACCATGACTTGTGGGAATTTGTTAAGCGTGCACACCACTTACCCATTATGAGGGTGGGCCCGGTCCGGAATTAGCAAGCGCGGTACCAAGCCGGTAAGAGGATCGAGTATCGGTGCAGGGGAAGGAGGTGCTGACCTCACGTTCCCCGAGACGCAAGGGAGGCTTCACAGTCCCGGGGCGACCTCTCGTGGGAGGATGCGCCCAAGACCCGGGAAAGCCGGATGGTGCCGTGGCTCCTATCTCCGTTTCAGTAGACCGGTGTTTCGTATACTAGTCGGCTGATCTCCGGCTAGTGTCGATTCGAGTGGGTCCAGGTGTACAACCCCTGCAGGGTGAAAACTATACGTATAGCCGCGTCCTCGGTTATGGACATCCCTACTCCTCTGTTGCTCTTATTAGTTAGTGTTACTCATGATTTCTACCCCCCTCTAGAATATTGTCCTGCCAGGGGGCAGTTGAGATGCGAGGAGAGGGAGTCCTCGCATCGACTTGGTGGCTTTGGAAGGTGTGTGTGACCGGGAGTCCGGAATGCCGGAAGAGCCCGAGTCGGAAATGAAAGGAGATGTGTATTCTTATATATATATATATTGCATGCATAGGGAAACCCCAGCTTTACTCCTTGAACTCTTGTATATCCGTAGAGTAGACCACAGTAAAGCTTGCATACAGATGGTGACGTGAACCTATCCCATTCCTTGGGGATAGCCTGGTATGATGCAGGATCCGACCCAGAATTCGACCCCAACGACGACGAATGGTACGATTGAGGCCCGAGCTACGCTCAAGTCGCCTGTGGAGGTGGATCCCGAAGATGGAGGACGGCCGAAGACCTAGCTACCGCTATGCGCCTTCTACTTGTTCGATCTAGCCGAGAGGCTTGTAATAAATTCCGTACTACAGATCCTCTGGATTTATGTAATAATTAAACCCGTGATTGACCTCTTAATGAGTATGACTGTGATATTATGCCTGAAATGAGTTCTGTATGTGATAGCGCTTGATCCAGGGACTATCACGACGATACAGGGAGTCGGATTCCTCGATTCGGGAATCCGGTTCATTTCATGCAATATGTATGGTGGAATCAGAGGTGTATACATTTTTTAGGAAGAGTAGCTGAGCAAATAAATCGTGTTGCGTCTGTGTTTGTAAATAGATTGTAACACAAATATGTCAATATGGAAGAATAAATGTTTCAATATTTTTCGAGTAATAAGGAAATTTAAGTGACATGACTATTGTCTACCATCAGAACCAGAAACAAGCACACGTAAAGGAGTTCAGTTTTCTGATATAGCTCTTCTGTAACTAAGACGAAACAGAATGAAAGCAACTTAAGCAAGTACGCTGGTGTAACTAACTGGAATATGAGGCATGCAGCCACTAGAGGACAAAAACTAAGATGGCCTATTCCTCAAATGTTGTATCATTTGCTCCTGTTTTAAAGTGTAATTTCCGTGCAGCTGAAGTATTTTGATCAAGACCAAGCAATAGACTTGTATATCCTCCTTGCATCAAATTAGGCGCGGTGGTCGAAAAGTTCATCGAGATATTGCTAGAAGTGTTTGGTACCACAACATTGTCACCAATATTGTCTCCAGTGTTCCTCACTTCTTCTCCTACGATATCTGAAATATATTTGCAACAATTAAAAAACATGAGTTGGTAATAAACAATTCAGTACATGCAGCAATAAATTAGTACCTTTCTCTTCACAACTTTTCTTTTTCTTTCTTGTCTTCTTTTCCACAACATTCTTTTCTCGTTTACTTTTGGGGCCTTTTATGACATGAGGAACTCTAAATAAAATTGTACTGTTTTCTGTATCTGTAACGTGATCATTTGAGATCATTACAGGAGCTTCATTTTCTCGTATTTTGTTTAGTGAACGATCAGCCTCCACTTCCCACTTTTCTAATGACCTCTCCAAATCATCAAGAAGTGGCTCTGATGCTGAACATTTCAATGCAATAGATGTTGCCATTCGAGAGATACGTGCAGCACGTACTTTCAAGTTTAAATTCTCCCTTCCTTTCTTCTCAACATAATACCCTCTTTTTGCATATTTTGTCCATCTATTTAGTATATACTGAGATGATAAAATGAAAATATCATTCTTATTGAATACTTTGAAGGTATGCTTGCACAATAGACCTATAATGTACAGAAGATATTGGTTAGCGATATATATGACAACCAAAACTCTATTTTAAAATTAGTGTACATACCTATGGATTCAAACATTCTACAAGAGCATGTAATGGTCATATCTGCAATGTTGAATACAACTGTTGCTCCATAATCTGAATACATATGTGCAACAATGAATGTCGATATTGACCCCTCAGTCTATAACAACTTACATGAATACTCATGTTGTTTTCTAAATTCTACCTCGAACTCTGCATACATCCTCCTAGTGTATGATTCAGTAGCAGTCTTCAACAAAGGTAAATTGGAGAGATAATTAACTGGGATCTTTATAAGTGATTGAAAATCTTCATCCAACTCATTTTCACGTAGAGAAGCGGAAACCTTGTCACATTCGACAAGGAGTTCAGAAATACCAAATTTCCTACAAAATCTTTTCTTAAAGACATTATTCATACCTTCACTTCTTTGAGTTGTGGTCATATCAGCTGTAAAAGAGGTACGATAAACAGCAGCCCACCTTCTTCTCAAGTCATATAGATTTAGCAACCATGAGTTCTCTTTCAGGTCATATTTAGTCAACAATTCATTCCACTTCTTTATAAAATACTCCTCCGATCTATCTTCATAGACACATCCTTTAAAAGCATATAGAAAATCAGGATCCTTATGAATTACATGACCAAGATGTTTAGCAACATTAAGATAAATGTGCCACAAGCAAAGTCGATGACTTGTATTAGGAAATACATAAGTAATTGCTCCTGCCATGGCTGCATCTTGGTCAGTGAAAATTGTACTTGGATGCTTACCTGACATTGCTGTCAAAAAGGTTTGAAACAACCAAATAAATGATTCAATAGTTTCATTAAACAATAATGCAGCTCCAAAAATTATTGTTTGCTTGTGATGGTTGGTTCCAAGGAGTGGAGCAAAAGGCATCTCAAACTTATTTGTCTGAAATGTAGTATCAAACGACACTGCATCACCAAAGCATACGTAATCCATGATAGACTGACCGTCGGCCCAAAAAAAATTAGCTATCCTTCCATCTTGCTTATCAATTTCCATGGCATAAAAAAATGCAGGATCCTCTATCTGCTTGTTCTTCGGGTATTCCAACAATATTTGTGCATCATTGGATTCTAGGTACTTGTTCCGCTCGCGACCAATCTCATTGTTGCAATCCATCCGTAAGAAGGGAACTTTATCAGCCCCACCATAAAACTGCTTCATGAACTCATAGACTTGCATTGGCCTCATTCCGGCTTCCCGTATTTGAGCAATGAGTTGTCTGTCTGCATCTATAACATGTCGTTGCGACCTCAACATGTGTTTCTTTTTTGGTGTGGCTAAAATATAATTGTGATCAAGTTCAATCTTTTGTACTGTCCAAACTCCCTCCCTGCTGACACTGAACTTAATAAGATCTTTGCAACCTGTCCTTGTAGTGGCATGTGATGACCCTGTTTCTGCATATCCTTGGCTGCTACAGACTATAACTCTGCTATATATAGTTTTATCTGCTCGACGCTTTATGATGCTCTTTCTAATGCTGAATCCAATCATTACCGGTATATGTGTTGTACATCTCATACGCATCATTCTCCGACGCAAAAGACATTCCGACTTTAGGAACAATCACAGGTGGTCCATCTTTATCAACAACCTATTGTGAAATTTTGTTTAGAATAAAAAACAAATATTATGATAATACAATTTAATTTATTACCATATCGTCATCAACTTGGGTGTTTGCACCGACGGACAACGATGATGTGTGCGGATCAGCCACTGGTTCCATAATCATGGACTCGTTGTTCTGCGTCATCTAGTATATATATGATGAATCAGATCGATAATAATTAGAATACAGATCGATGGTAATTACATTACGTGTAAAAGAAAGTTTTATTTGCTGCTCTGGCTTGTGGTACCGACCTGGAGGCGCGCGAGCTCTTCCTTCGTGTACTCCATGGCTCCTGGCGGCGGCGGCAGCAATAGCAGGGGACGGCGGCGGCGGCGGTAGCAGGGGGCCGCGGCGGTGGCAGGAAAGAAAGAGACGAAACAAAGAGACCCTACATGATACAAGAACAAACTAGAGACCCTACGTGACTTTATTCAGGTAAAGCTGCCCATGCGTCCTGTGAGCCGAGTCGCTGCACGCGAGCCGAGCACCCAAGCCCATCGCGTGCCCGCCGCTTGCCGTCATGTTGTGGGCCTGCAGGTATGGATTGCAAGGGGCTCCATCGGTGTGGCTCTGGATCGGTGTTCCAGCCAATTTTTTTCCGCGCTAGCGGCGAAATTACAGTTAGTATAGTACTTTTTATAATTTCTCTCTGCCATGTTATTAGATACTAGCGATATCGCTGCTTGTTGGAGGCCTAACTGTGGGAGTACGGGAGCACCGGCTTGCGTCGCCGTTCAAGTGCCGCCGAGGCTGCTGTGGCGAGCGGGCAACCCAACAAAGCGTGGCTGCCGATCGACGACCGGGAGCACCGAGCGGGTGGGGCGCTGCCGACCCGTCGCCGGCGCGGCAACCGAGTGGGAGTGGGGGTATCGGCGGTCGCGCTGCCGTGGCAATCGCAAACATTCTTCGCTGGGCTACGAGCGATTCCGTTCTCCGCTCTGTTCACCTCTGCCGAGGCCGACGGAGATTCGGAGTTCGGCTCTGGCTCCGATGATCCCTGCCACTCTCGGTCTTCGGCCGGTCGTTTTTGATCCCCGGGGTGATACGGATTCGGAGTCCGTCGGTGTTCCTATCTTTCCTCTTTCTCCCTTCCAAGACAAAGACCCCGAGTCTGCTCACCTGCCGGTTTCTGACGCCGAATCGGAGCACCCACGGCGAAGAAGCCCCCAATGAAACGGGAGCCACGGAACGCCGCTCTCCAACATATCAAACCAAATCACAACATCGATGAGCCAACCACAGCAAGGGAGAACCGGAAACACCACGTACTCAGTGCTCACCGGCCGGAGTAGAAACCATGAAGCGGACCACGTCGAAGCTGCCTCTGCTCGCGGCCTTGCTCGCCGCCGTCCTGCTGCTCCTGCCCCCGGCCGCCGCAGCCAAGGCCATCGACGCCAGCAAGACGCAGCGCCTGGAGCTGCCGGACACGCTGGCGATCGGCCCCGAGAGCGTCGCGTTCGATGGCCACGGCGTCGGGCCTTACGTCAGCGTCTCAGACGGCCGCATCCTCAAGTACGGTGGCGAGGGTGCCGGGTGGACGACGTTCGCGTACAGCCCGAGCTACACCAAGAACAACTGTGACGCGTTCTCCGACCTGCCTCCAGTCGCCACTGAGAGCTCGTGCGGCCGACCGCTCGGCTTGAGGTTTCATGTCGAGTCTGGGAACCTCTACATCGCCGACGCCTATATGGGCTTGATGCGTGTCGGGCCGAACGGCGTGGAGGCGACGGTGCTAGCGACGGAGGCCGGCGGTGCGCCGCTGCGCTTCACGAACGGTGTGGACATCGACCAGGTCACCGGTGATGTCTATTTCACTGACAGTAGCACGACGTATACACGAGCGCAGCATCAGATGGTCACCACGACGGGAGATTCAACGGGACGCATCATGAAATACGACCCACGGGACTGATCAAGTTACTGTGCTCCAGTCCGGCGTAACGTACCCTAACGGAATCGCCATCAGTGCCGACAGGACTCACCTTATCGTCGCGCTTACTGGACCGTGCAAACTAATGAGATACTGGATCCGAGGGCCCAAGGCCAACACGTCCGAGCCGTTTGCTGACCTGCCGGGATACCCGGACAATGTGAGACCTGACGGGAAGGGAGGATTCTGGGTGGCGCTGCATCGGGAGAAGTATGAACTTCCATTTGGTTTGGATAGACATTTGCTCGCTACTAGAATCGGCGCCGACGGTGAAAAGATGCAGGAGATGGACTTAAAAATGTGAAGCCCACCGAGTTGGTTGAGAGAGACGATGGGAAAATATATCTTGGATCTGTAGAGTTATCATACGTCGGCATTGTTAGCAGGTAGAAGTTTAGTTGTGTTTAAGTTATTGTATTTGATCTTTTTTAATATGTCACAGTAGTATTTGTGTACTTTATTTTGTTCTTAATTAATAAAAATTGCAGTTATTTAAATTATGATATTTTTGAATCTTTAAATATCCGGATCAGAATCTAAATATTTGATCATGTTGACGGACTTACAAGAAGCCCACCTATCGCCACGCCCAGCCAACACCCCCCACCCCATCCCACCCCACCCACCAAAAGGCACCAAACCAGTGCACGCGCCTCGCTGTACCCTAAACTCAAGCTGTCATCTACGACCGTGATCATCCGAGACAGCAACAATCTAGAACATGTGTACCGCACCGTGCACAGCATGTCCGCATTACTTGAAGGAGCCATGGTTAATAGCTAATGCCCTAAGGCTCAAGCAGGTTCCAGTGCTGTTCGAACGTCAGGCTAAGTGGAGGTCTCCCTGGAAGTTGGCGCAGCCGGGGACGGCTTTGAGTCCACATTGGTGACCCCGGTTCACAAGCATCCAGATCTCCCGTCTCTGTTTTTTAAATGCATCAGGCAGAAAAAAAGAGTGCCATATTATATCTTGAAGACATGAACCTCAAATGTAGGAACTGCATTTACAAAAATATTTTGTGTCCTACTATCACAGTAGACAGCACAAGAACATACTAGATTCCTAAGAACCGTACAAATACTTGTACTCCCAAAACTGCTGCATTCATACACATCCAAACTATGCTCAATTCAGAGCATGGAATTTTGAAACTATAAAAAGGAGCACGGAATTTTGAAATTACAATGAAATTCATGTGCTGCAGGTCTGCCTCGAGCAGTCGAGCTGATGATCACAACCTGTTACACTGGCCTGTACAGCCGTCTCAGGCTGTTGAGTGCTGAGCAACACCTTCTGGTCTCACCTGACGGCACTGGAACGGTCCTGCTGCTGTGAAGATAGGCAAAAAATTGCCAGCAGCCGGCTGCAAACAAGTGGCACTGCAGCCTCCTTTCGATTCGCGACACGTGTCCGTTCCCACGAATCTCAAAGAAACGGCCCAGCTTGGCTTCGTATCGGCTCAAAGTACCGATTAACCCAGCCAAGTTAGCTTCGGCTATTGGCTCAAGCCATCGATCAGTTTGCTCCTTGCATCTGTTGGCTCAATCTCTTTTTTCGCATCTGCATCACGGGGTAGAAAGAAACAACCGTCAAACCACGTAGCGCCGCCGGCGCCGATCATCACCTCACCGGCGTCAATTTGCAGCGATCTGCACTATTCCCCCGTTTGAGACAAAGGTGATCTATCCTCGACTCAGATATAACAGTTCTCACGTATGTTTTAGGACTATCATCCACTGACCACCATGGCAGAAAGAGCGGACGAGGACATGCAAGGAGAAGAGGATATGACAAGACAATTTGGGCTCCCTTCTGCAAATGGACACATGACAATAATTGGAGATCATGAAGCCAACGATCAACGGGTACAATCTTTGTTGCTCCCTTTTGCATCTGAAGAATCTGCAACCATCGATGATCAGATAGGCGATGACCAACAGAAAACGCAGGTATAGTGAAAATGTTTCTCTGATGCCATTTTTTTTTAACTATGGTTCGATCATTTTTATATGTGCAAATTTATAATACTTGTTGTACATGAAAAATAGACATCACACATAGCATCGCTGGCTATTAGTGAAAATGGTCAAGGCAACGACAACACAATTCCTAAATCAACGGCACATCAGGTAACATGATTATGCATATTTTAAGAAAAAAAATTTAGTTTGTGTTGTGATAATGTGACATTGTTGATGGCGCATTTTATAATAGGATGTTAATAAGTATGGACCACCTGTGATAGTTTCTGAAGTTGGAATATCTTTCAAGTCTGGAGACATTGAATATGAGATGTACAACACATATGCTGGTAAGGTCGGGTTCAGCATCAGAAAAAGTGACACAAAGCGTAGAGTGGATAAAACTATGTCATCAAAACTGTTAGTTTGTAGCAAACAAGGGCATGGAGACGCTGGTTCATCACGTGGCAGTACAAGGACAGGTTGTAATGCTCGTATTCTGTTCAGCATTAGTAGAGAGGGGATTTGGACAGTGCAACAGGTAAGACACACATGTTGAGATCCCAGCGACATGTTATAGAAGCGGACAGAAAACTCATTAGTCAAATACGGGAAGCTGGGATGAAGCCATCACAGGTGTTCGAGTTCATGAAACAATTTTATGGTCGTCCTGAAAATGTTCCATTCTTAAAGGTTGATTGCTACAATGAAATTGGTCGTGAACGGAAGAAGTATTTAGAATGCAATGATGCACAAATATTGCTGGAATACCTAAAGAACAAGCAGATGGAGGATCCCACATTTTTTTATGCAATTGAAATAAACAAAGAAAATGATCGGATAACTAATTTCTTTTGGGCTTATGGTCAGTCTATCATGGATTACAAGTGTTTTGGTGATGCTGTGTCATTTGACACCACATTTCAAACTAATAAATTTGAAATGCCTTTTGCTCCAATCCTTGGAACCAACCACCACAAGCAGACAATCATTTTTGGGGCAGCACTGTTATTTAATGAAACTATTCCTTTATTTATTTGGCTGTTTGAAACTTTTTTGACGGCAATGTCTGGAAAGCACCCAAGCACTATTTACTGATCAAGATGCAGCCATGGCAGGAGCAATTGCTTATGTATTCCCAAATACAAGCCATCGTCTTTGTTTGTGGCATATTTATCTTAATGCTGCGAAACATCTTAGTCATATAATTAATAAGCATCCTAATAAGTTTTTACTTGCTTTCAAAAGTTGTGTCTATGAAGATAGATCAGAGGAGTGTTTTAAAAAAAGGTGGAATAAACTGTTGACTGACTATGGCCTAGAGGAGAATTCATGGCTGCTAAATCTATATGATTTCAGAGAAAAGTGGGCTGCAGTTTATCGTGACTCTTTTACAGCTGATATGACAACAACCCAAAGGAGTGAAGGTATGAATAATATCTTTAAGAAAATATTTCGTAGGAAACTTGGTCTTTCTGAACTCATTGTGGAATGTGAAAAGGTTTCTGCTTCTCTTCGTGAGAATGAGTTGTATGAAGATTTTAAATCACGTATGAAGAACCCAGTTAATTACATCCTAAATTTTTCTTTGTTGAAGACAGCTGCTGAATCTTATACAAGGAGGATGTATACAGAGTTTGAGGATGAATTTAAAAATCAGTTTGTATTTTCTTGCAAGTTAGTACAAACTGAGGGGTCAATATCAACATTCATGGTCACACATATGGATTCAAATTATGGAGCAACAGTTGTGTTCAACATTGCAGACAAGACTGTTACTTGTTCTTGCAGAAAGTTTGAATCTATAGGTACGTATACATTATTTGAGTTACAGTTTTTCTTCCAATACAAATTGCTTACCGTTGGTTTTATAACTTGTAGGTATATTATGCAGGCATGCCTTGAAAGTATTCAATATAAATGATATTTTCATGTTACCATCTCAGTATATACTGACCAGATGGACAAAGTATGCAAAAAGAGGTTTTTATATTGAGAAAAAAGGAAAGGAGAAAGAAAACTTGAAAGAACATGCTGCAAGACTGTCTCGAATCGCAACATCCCTTGCATTGAAGTGTTCAGTGTCAAAACCACTCCTTAATGATTTGGAGAGAGCATTAGAGAAGTTGGAAATGGAGGCTGATCATTCACTAAACAAAATGAAAAAAACTGAGGTTCCTGGAATTTCAAATGACTGCAGTATGGATAATGTAAATAGTAAAATATCATTTGGAGTTCCTCAGGTAGTGCAAGATGCAAAAAGTAAACAAGCAAAGAATACAGTTGAAAAGAATACAGGGAAGAAAAGGAGAAGTTCTTCTGATAAAGGTTCTTATCCTCTCCATATCACTTTTTTTTAATAGTTCTAAATATATATTACATGTTCCTGTTCAATCATAGAGAAAGTAAGCTCATAATATTTTTACTCCTCCACATAGGAAAAGCTTCAAGGAAAATGGACCAAA